>NW_027143517.1:0-57012 GCF_026170545.1 Melanerpes formicivorus | reverse complement strand
CTGATCTAACTTCTGGAGGCAGTCAAAATGATCCTTAGAATTCTTCCCTACCTTATTCCTGTGCTGAGATACAGGCTGCTCCAACCTGCTGTAAAATGCTTGATTTCGAGAGTGAGCGAAACTAATGAAAACATTGTTGGGGTAAAACCTAAAGGGAAAGACCTAGCACCAAATCCAATTTGCCATCTGATCTAACTTCTGGAGGCAGTCAAAATGATCCTTAGAATTCTTCCCTACCTTATTCCTGTGCTGAGATACAGGCTGCTCCAACCTGCTGTAAAATGCTTGATTTCGAGAGTGAGCGAAACTAATGAAAACATTGTTGGGGTAAAACCTAAAGGGAAAGACCTAGCACCAAATCCAATTTGCCATCTGATCTAACTTCTGGAGGCAGTCAAAATGATCCTTAGAATTCTTCCCTACCTTATTCCTGTGCTGAGATACAGGCTGCTCCAACCTGCTGTAAAATGCTTGATTTCGAGAGTGAGCGAAACTAATGAAAACATTGTTGGGGTAAAACCTAAAGGGAAAGACCTAGCACCAAATCCAATTTGCCATCTGATCTAACTTCTGGAGGCAGTCAAAATGATCCTTAGAATTCTTCCCTACCTTATTCCTGTGCTGAGATACAGGCTGCTCCAACCTGCTGTAAAATGCTTGATTTCGAGAGTGAGCGAAACTAATGAAAACATTGTTGGGGTAAAACCTAAAGGGAAAGACCTAGCACCAAATCCAATTTGCCATCTGATCTAACTTCTGGAGGCAGTCAAAATGATCCTTAGAATTCTTCCCTACCTTATTCCTGTGCTGAGATACAGGCTGCTCCAACCTGCTGTAAAATGCTTGATTTCGAGAGTGAGCGAAACTAATGAAAACATTGTTGGGGTAAAACCTAAAGGGAAAGGCCTAGCACCAAATTGCATTGGACATCTGATCTAACTTCTGGAGGCAGTCAAAATGAGTATTTGAATTCTTCCCTACCTTATTCCTGTGCTGAGATACAGGCTGCTCCAACCTGCTGTAAAATGCTTGATTTCGAGAGTGAGCGAAACTAATGAAAACATTGTTGGGGTAAAACCTAAAGGGAAAGACCTAGCACCAAATCCAATTTGCCATCTGATCTAACTTCTGGAGGCAGTCAAAATGATCCTTGGAATTCTTCCCTACCTTATTCCTGTGCTGAGATACAGGCTGCTCCAACCTGCTGTAAAATGCTTGATTTCGAGAGTGAGCGAAACTAATGAAAACATTGTTGGGGTAAAACCTAAAGGGAAAGACCTAGCACCAAATCCAATTTGCCATCTGATCTAACTTCTGGAGGCAGTCAAAATGATCCTTAGAATTCTTCCCTACCTTATTCCTGTGCTGAGATACAGGCTGCTCCAACCTGCTGTAAAATGCTTGATTTCGAGAGTGAGCGAAACTAATGAAAACATTGTTGGGGTAAAACCTAAAGGGAAAGACCTAGCACCAAATCCAATTTGCCATCTGATCTAACTTCTGGAGGCAGTCAAAATGATCCTTAGAATTCTTCCCTACCTTATTCCTGTGCTGAGATACAGGCTGCTCCAACCTGCTGTAAAATGCTTGATTTCGAGAGTGAGCGAAACTAATGAAAACATTGTTGGGGTAAAACCTAAAGGGAAAGACCTAGCACCAAATCCAATTTGCCATCTGATCTAACTTCTGGAGGCAGTCAAAATGATCCTTAGAATTCTTCCCTACCTTATTCCTGTGCTGAGATACAGGCTGCTCCAACCTGCTGTAAAATGCTTGATTTCGAGAGTGAGCGAAACTAATGAAAACATTGTTGGGGTAAAACCTAAAGGGAAAGACCTAGCACCAAATCCAATTTGCCATCTGATCTAACTTCTGGAGGCAGTCAAAATGATCCTTAGAATTCTTCCCTACCTTATTCCTGTGCTGAGATACAGGCTGCTCCAACCTGCTGTAAAATGCTTGATTTCGAGAGTGAGCGAAACTAATGAAAACATTGTTGGGGTAAAACCTAAAGGGAAAGACCTAGCACCAAATCCAATTTGCCATCTGATCTAACTTCTGGAGGCAGTCAAAATGATCCTTAGAATTCTTCCCTACCTTATTCCTGTGCTGAGATACAGGCTGCTCCAACCTGCTGTAAAATGCTTGATTTCGAGAGTGAGCGAAACTAATGAAAACATTGTTGGGGTAAAACCTAAAGGGAAAGACCTAGCACCAAATCCAATTTGCCATCTGATCTAACTTCTGGAGGCAGTCAAAATGATCCTTAGAATTCTTCCCTACCTTATTCCTGTGCTGAGATACAGGCTGCCCCAACCTGCTGTAAAATGCTTGATTTAGAGAGTGAGCGAAACTCATGAAAACTTTGTTGGGGTAAAACCTAAAGGGAAAGACCTAGCACCAAATCCAATTTGCCATCTGATCTAACTTCTGGAGGCAGTCAAAATGATCCTTAGAATTCTTCCCTACCTTATTCCTGTGCTGAGATACAGGCTGCTCCAACCTGCTGTAAAATGCTTGATTTCGAGAGTGAGCGAAACTAATGAAAACATTGTTGGGGTAAAACCTAAAGGGAAAGACCTAGCACCAAATCCAATTTGCCATCTGATCTAACTTCTGGAGGCAGTCAAAATGATCCTTAGAATTCTTCCCTACCTTATTCCTGTGCTGAGATACAGGCTGCTCCAACCTGCTGTAAAATGCTTGATTTCGAGAGTGAGCGAAACTAATGAAAACATTGTTGGGGTAAAACCTAAAGGGAAAGACCTAGCACCAAATCCAATTTGCCATCTGATCTAACTTCTGGAGGCAGTCAAAATGATCCTTAGAATTCTTCCCTACCTTATTCCTGTGCTGAGATACAGGCTGCTCCAACCTGCTGTAAAATGCTTGATTTCGAGAGTGAGCGAAACTAATGAAAACATTGTTGGGGTAAAACCTAAAGGGAAAGACCTAGCACCAAATCCAATTTGCCATCTGATCTAACTTCTGGAGGCAGTCAAAATGATCCTTAGAATTCTTCCCTACCTTATTCCTGTGCTGAGATACAGGCTGCTCCAACCTGCTGTAAAATGCTTGATTTCGAGAGTGAGCGAAACTAATGAAAACATTGTTGGGGTAAAACCTAAAGGGAAAGACCTAGCACCAAATCCAATTTGCCATCTGATCTAACTTCTGGAGGCAGTCAAAATGATCCTTAGAATTCTTCCCTACCTTATTCCTGTGCTGAGATACAGGCTGCTCCAACCTGCTGTAAAATGCTTGATTTCGAGAGTGAGCGAAACTAATGAAAACATTGTTGGGGTAAAACCTAAAGGGAAAGACCTAGCATCAAATCCAATTTGCCATCTGATCTAACTTCTGGAGGCAGTCAAAATGAGTATTTGAATTCTTCCCTACCTTATTCCTGTGCTGAGATACAGGCTGCTCCAACCTGCTGTAAAATGCTTGATTTCGAGAGTGAGCGAAACTAATGAAAACATTGTTGGGGTAAAACCTAAAGGGAAAGACCTAGCACCAAATCCAATTTGCCATCTGATCTAACTTCTGGAGGCAGTCAAAATGATCCTTAGAATTCTTCCCTACCTTATTCCTGTGCTGAGATACAGGCTGCTCCAACCTGCTGTAAAATGCTTGATTTCGAGAGTGAGCGAAACTAATGAAAACATTGTTGGGGTAAAACCTAAAGGGAAAGACCTAGCACCAAATCCAATTTGCCATCTGATCTAACTTCTGGAGGCAGTCAAAATGATCCTTAGAATTCTTCCCTACCTTATTCCTGTGCTGAGATACAGGCTGCTCCAACCTGCTGTAAAATGCTTGATTTCGAGAGTGAGCGAAACTAATGAAAACATTGTTGGGGTAAAACCTAAAGGGAAAGACCTAGCACCAAATCCAATTTGCCATCTGATCTAACTTCTGGAGGCAGTCAAAATGATCCTTAGAATTCTTCCCTACCTTATTCCTGTGCTGAGATACAGGCTGCTCCAACCTGCTGTAAAATGCTTGATTTCGAGAGTGAGCGAAACTAATGAAAACATTGTTGGGGTAAAACCTAAAGGGAAAGACCTAGCACCAAATCCAATTTGCCATCTGATCTAACTTCTGGAGGCAGTCAAAATGATCCTTAGAATTCTTCCCTACCTTATTCCTGTGCTGAGATACAGGCTGCTCCAACCTGCTGTAAAATGCTTGATTTCGAGAGTGAGCGAAACTAATGAAAACATTGTTGGGGTAAAACCTAAAGGGAAAGGCCTAGCACCAAATTGCATTGGCCATCTGATCTAACTTCTGGAGGCAGTCAAAATGATCCTTGGAATTCTTCCCTACCTTATTCCTGTGCTGAGATACAGGCTGCTCCAACCTGCTGTAAAATGCTTGATTTCGAGAGTGAGCGAAACTAATGAAAACATTGTTGGGGTAAAACCTAAAGGGAAAGACCTAGCACCAAATCCAATTTGCCATCTGATCTAACTTCTGGAGGCAGTCAAAATGATCCTTAGAATTCTTCCCTACCTTATTCCTGTGCTGAGATACAGGCTGCTCCAACCTGCTGTAAAATGCTTGATTTCGAGAGTGAGCGAAACTAATGAAAACATTGTTGGGGTAAAACCTAAAGGGAAAGACCTAGCACCAAATCCAATTTGCCATCTGATCTAACTCCTGGAGGCAGTCAAAATGATCCTTAGAATTCTTCCCTACCTTATTCCTGTGCTGAGATACAGGCTGCTCCAACCTGCTGTAAAATGCTTGATTTCGAGAGTGAGCGAAACTAATGAAAACATTGTTGGGGTAAAACCTAAAGGGAAAGACCTAGCACCAAATCCAATTTGCCATCTGATCTAACTTCTGGAGGCAGTCAAAATGATCCTTAGAATTCTTCCCTACCTTATTCCTGTGCTGAGATACAGGCTGCTCCAACCTGCTGTAAAATGCTTGATTTCGAGAGTGAGCGAAACTAATGAAAACATTGTTGGGGTAAAACCTAAAGGGAAAGACCTAGCACCAAATCCAATTTGCCATCTGATCTAACTTCTGGAGGCAGTCAAAATGAGTATTTGAATTCTTCCCTACCTTATTCCTGTGCTGAGATACAGGCTGCTCCAACCTGCTGTAAAATGCTTGATTTCGAGAGTGAGCGAAACTAATGAAAACATTGTTGGGGTAAAACCTAAAGGGAAAGACCTAGCACCAAATCCAATTTGCCATCTGATCTAACTTCTGGAGGCAGTCAAAATGATCCTTAGAATTCTTCCCTACCTTATTCCTGTGCTGAGATACAGGCTGCTCCAACCTGCTGTAAAATGCTTGATTTCGAGAGTGAGCGAAACTAATGAAAACATTGTTGGGGTAAAACCTAAAGGGAAAGACCTAGCACCAAATCCAATTTGCCATCTGATCTAACTTCTGGAGGCAGTCAAAATGATCCTTAGAATTCTTCCCTACCTTATTCCTGTGCTGAGATACAGGCTGCTCCAACCTGCTGTAAAATGCTTGATTTCGAGAGTGAGCGAAACTAATGAAAACATTGTTGGGGTAAAACCTAAAGGGAAAGACCTAGCACCAAATCCAATTTGCCATCTGATCTAACTTCTGGAGGCAGTCAAAATGATCCTTAGAATTCTTCCCTACCTTATTCCTGTGCTGAGATACAGGCTGCTCCAACCTGCTGTAAAATGCTTGATTTCGAGAGTGAGCGAAACTAATGAAAACATTGTTGGGGTAAAACCTAAAGGGAAAGACCTAGCACCAAATCCAATTTGCCATCTGATCTAACTTCTGGAGGCAGTCAAAATGATCCTTAGAATTCTTCCCTACCTTATTCCTGTGCTGAGATACAGGCTGCTCCAACCTGCTGTAAAATGCTTGATTTCGAGAGTGAGCGAAACTAATGAAAACATTGTTGGGGTAAAACCTAAAGGGAAAGACCTAGCATCAAATCCAATTTGCCATCTGATCTAACTTCTGGAGGCAGTCAAAATGAGTATTTGAATTCTTCCCTACCTTATTCCTGTGCTGAGATACAGGCTGCTCCAACCTGCTGTAAAATGCTTGATTTCGAGAGTGAGCGAAACTAATGAAAACATTGTTGGGGTAAAACCTAAAGGGAAAGACCTAGCACCAAATCCAATTTGCCATCTGATCTAACTTCTGGAGGCAGTCAAAATGATCCTTAGAATTCTTCCCTACCTTATTCCTGTGCTGAGATACAGGCTGCTCCAACCTGCTGTAAAATGCTTGATTTCGAGAGTGAGCGAAACTAATGAAAACATTGTTGGGGTAAAACCTAAAGGGAAAGACCTAGCACCAAATCCAATTTGCCATCTGATCTAACTTCTGGAGGCAGTCAAAATGATCCTTAGAATTCTTCCCTACCTTATTCCTGTGCTGAGATACAGGCTGCTCCAACCTGCTGTAAAATGCTTGATTTCGAGAGTGAGCGAAACTAATGAAAACATTGTTGGGGTAAAACCTAAAGGGAAAGACCTAGCACCAAATCCAATTTGCCATCTGATCTAACTTCTGGAGGCAGTCAAAATGATCCTTAGAATTCTTCCCTACCTTATTCCTGTGCTGAGATACAGGCTGCTCCAACCTGCTGTAAAATGCTTGATTTCGAGAGTGAGCGAAACTAATGAAAACATTGTTGGGGTAAAACCTAAAGGGAAAGACCTAGCACCAAATCCAATTTGCCATCTGATCTAACTTCTGGAGGCAGTCAAAATGATCCTTAGAATTCTTCCCTACCTTATTCCTGTGCTGAGATACAGGCTGCTCCAACCTGCTGTAAAATGCTTGATTTCGAGAGTGAGCGAAACTAATGAAAACATTGTTGGGGTAAAACCTAAAGGGAAAGACCTAGCACCAAATCCAATTTGCCATCTGATCTAACTTCTGGAGGCAGTCAAAATGATCCTTAGAATTCTTCCCTACCTTATTCCTGTGCTGAGATACAGGCTGCTCCAACCTGCTGTAAAATGCTTGATTTCGAGAGTGAGCGAAACTAATGAAAACATTGTTGGGGTAAAACCTAAAGGGAAAGACCTAGCACCAAATCCAATTTGCCATCTGATCTAACTTCTGGAGGCAGTCAAAATGATCCTTAGAATTCTTCCCTACCTTATTCCTGTGCTGAGATACAGGCTGCTCCAACCTGCTGTAAAATGCTTGATTTCGAGAGTGAGCGAAACTAATGAAAACATTGTTGGGGTAAAACCTAAAGGGAAAGACCTAGCACCAAATCCAATTTGCCATCTGATCTAACTTCTGGAGGCAGTCAAAATGATCCTTAGAATTCTTCCCTACCTTATTCCTGTGCTGAGATACAGGCTGCTCCAACCTGCTGTAAAATGCTTGATTTCGAGAGTGAGCGAAACTAATGAAAACATTGTTGGGGTAAAACCTAAAGGGAAAGACCTAGCACCAAATCCAATTTGCCATCTGATCTAACTTCTGGAGGCAGTCAAAATGATCCTTAGAATTCTTCCCTACCTTATTCCTGTGCTGAGATACAGGCTGCTCCAACCTGCTGTAAAATGCTTGATTTCGAGAGTGAGCGAAACTAATGAAAACATTGTTGGGGTAAAACCTAAAGGGAAAGACCTAGCACCAAATCCAATTTGCCATCTGATCTAACTTCTGGAGGCAGTCAAAATGATCCTTAGAATTCTTCCCTACCTTATTCCTGTGCTGAGATACAGGCTGCTCCAACCTGCTGTAAAATGCTTGATTTCGAGAGTGAGCGAAACTAATGAAAACATTGTTGGGGTAAAACCTAAAGGGAAAGACCTAGCACCAAATCCAATTTGCCATCTGATCTAACTTCTGGAGGCAGTCAAAATGATCCTTAGAATTCTTCCCTACCTTATTCCTGTGCTGAGATACAGGCTGCTCCAACCTGCTGTAAAATGCTTGATTTCGAGAGTGAGCGAAACTAATGAAAACATTGTTGGGGTAAAACCTAAAGGGAAAGACCTAGCATCAAATCCAATTTGCCATCTGATCTAACTTCTGGAGGCAGTCAAAATGAGTATTTGAATTCTTCCCTACCTTATTCCTGTGCTGAGATACAGGCTGCTCCAACCTGCTGTAAAATGCTTGATTTCGAGAGTGAGCGAAACTAATGAAAACATTGTTGGGGTAAAACCTAAAGGGAAAGACCTAGCACCAAATCCAATTTGCCATCTGATCTAACTTCTGGAGGCAGTCAAAATGATCCTTAGAATTCTTCCCTACCTTATTCCTGTGCTGAGATACAGGCTGCTCCAACCTGCTGTAAAATGCTTGATTTCGAGAGTGAGCGAAACTAATGAAAACATTGTTGGGGTAAAACCTAAAGGGAAAGACCTAGCACCAAATCCAATTTGCCATCTGATCTAACTTCTGGAGGCAGTCAAAATGATCCTTAGAATTCTTCCCTACCTTATTCCTGTGCTGAGATACAGGCTGCTCCAACCTGCTGTAAAATGCTTGATTTCGAGAGTGAGCGAAACTAATGAAAACATTGTTGGGGTAAAACCTAAAGGGAAAGACCTAGCACCAAATCCAATTTGCCATCTGATCTAACTTCTGGAGGCAGTCAAAATGATCCTTAGAATTCTTCCCTACCTTATTCCTGTGCTGAGATACAGGCTGCTCCAACCTGCTGTAAAATGCTTGATTTCGAGAGTGAGCGAAACTAATGAAAACATTGTTGGGGTAAAACCTAAAGGGAAAGACCTAGCACCAAATCCAATTTGCCATCTGATCTAACTTCTGGAGGCAGTCAAAATGATCCTTAGAATTCTTCCCTACCTTATTCCTGTGCTGAGATACAGGCTGCTCCAACCTGCTGTAAAATGCTTGATTTCGAGAGTGAGCGAAACTAATGAAAACATTGTTGGGGTAAAACCTAAAGGGAAAGACCTAGCACCAAATCCAATTTGCCATCTGATCTAACTTCTGGAGGCAGTCAAAATGATCCTTAGAATTCTTCCCTACCTTATTCCTGTGCTGAGATACAGGCTGCTCCAACCTGCTGTAAAATGCTTGATTTCGAGAGTGAGCGAAACTAATGAAAACATTGTTGGGGTAAAACCTAAAGGGAAAGACCTAGCACCAAATCCAATTTGCCATCTGATCTAACTTCTGGAGGCAGTCAAAATGATCCTTAGAATTCTTCCCTACCTTATTCCTGTGCTGAGATACAGGCTGCTCCAACCTGCTGTAAAATGCTTGATTTCGAGAGTGAGCGAAACTAATGAAAACATTGTTGGGGTAAAACCTAAAGGGAAAGACCTAGCACCAAATCCAATTTGCCATCTGATCTAACTTCTGGAGGCAGTCAAAATGATCCTTAGAATTCTTCCCTACCTTATTCCTGTGCTGAGATACAGGCTGCTCCAACCTGCTGTAAAATGCTTGATTTCGAGAGTGAGCGAAACTAATGAAAACATTGTTGGGGTAAAACCTAAAGGGAAAGACCTAGCACCAAATCCAATTTGCCATCTGATCTAACTTCTGGAGGCAGTCAAAATGATCCTTAGAATTCTTCCCTACCTTATTCCTGTGCTGAGATACAGGCTGCTCCAACCTGCTGTAAAATGCTTGATTTCGAGAGTGAGCGAAACTAATGAAAACATTGTTGGGGTAAAACCTAAAGGGAAAGACCTAGCACCAAATCCAATTTGCCATCTGATCTAACTTCTGGAGGCAGTCAAAATGATCCTTAGAATTCTTCCCTACCTTATTCCTGTGCTGAGATACAGGCTGCTCCAACCTGCTGTAAAATGCTTGATTTCGAGAGTGAGCGAAACTAATGAAAACATTGTTGGGGTAAAACCTAAAGGGAAAGACCTAGCACCAAATCCAATTTGCCATCTGATCTAACTTCTGGAGGCAGTCAAAATGATCCTTAGAATTCTTCCCTACCTTATTCCTGTGCTGAGATACAGGCTGCTCCAACCTGCTGTAAAATGCTTGATTTCGAGAGTGAGCGAAACTAATGAAAACATTGTTGGGGTAAAACCTAAAGGGAAAGACCTAGCACCAAATCCAATTTGCCATCTGATCTAACTTCTGGAGGCAGTCAAAATGATCCTTAGAATTCTTCCCTACCTTATTCCTGTGCTGAGATACAGGCTGCTCCAACCTGCTGTAAAATGCTTGATTTCGAGAGTGAGCGAAACTAATGAAAACATTGTTGGGGTAAAACCTAAAGGGAAAGACCTAGCACCAAATCCAATTTGCCATCTGATCTAACTTCTGGAGGCAGTCAAAATGATCCTTAGAATTCTTCCCTACCTTATTCCTGTGCTGAGATACAGGCTGCCCCAACCTGCTGTAAAATGCTTGATTTAGAGAGTGAGCGAAACTCATGAAAACTTTGTTGGGGTAAAACCTAAAGGGAAAGACCTAGCACCAAATCCAATTTGCCATCTGATCTAACTTCTGGAGGCAGTCAAAATGATCCTTAGAATTCTTCCCTACCTTATTCCTGTGCTGAGATACAGGCTGCTCCAACCTGCTGTAAAATGCTTGATTTCGAGAGTGAGCGAAACTAATGAAAACATTGTTGGGGTAAAACCTAAAGGGAAAGACCTAGCACCAAATCCAATTTGCCATCTGATCTAACTTCTGGAGGCAGTCAAAATGATCCTTAGAATTCTTCCCTACCTTATTCCTGTGCTGAGATACAGGCTGCTCCAACCTGCTGTAAAATGCTTGATTTCGAGAGTGAGCGAAACTAATGAAAACATTGTTGGGGTAAAACCTAAAGGGAAAGACCTAGCACCAAATCCAATTTGCCATCTGATCTAACTTCTGGAGGCAGTCAAAATGATCCTTAGAATTCTTCCCTACCTTATTCCTGTGCTGAGATACAGGCTGCTCCAACCTGCTGTAAAATGCTTGATTTCGAGAGTGAGCGAAACTAATGAAAACATTGTTGGGGTAAAACCTAAAGGGAAAGACCTAGCACCAAATCCAATTTGCCATCTGATCTAACTTCTGGAGGCAGTCAAAATGATCCTTAGAATTCTTCCCTACCTTATTCCTGTGCTGAGATACAGGCTGCTCCAACCTGCTGTAAAATGCTTGATTTCGAGAGTGAGCGAAACTAATGAAAACATTGTTGGGGTAAAACCTAAAGGGAAAGACCTAGCACCAAATCCAATTTGCCATCTGATCTAACTTCTGGAGGCAGTCAAAATGATCCTTAGAATTCTTCCCTACCTTATTCCTGTGCTGAGATACAGGCTGCTCCAACCTGCTGTAAAATGCTTGATTTCGAGAGTGAGCGAAACTAATGAAAACATTGTTGGGGTAAAACCTAAAGGGAAAGACCTAGCATCAAATCCAATTTGCCATCTGATCTAACTTCTGGAGGCAGTCAAAATGAGTATTTGAATTCTTCCCTACCTTATTCCTGTGCTGAGATACAGGCTGCTCCAACCTGCTGTAAAATGCTTGATTTCGAGAGTGAGCGAAACTAATGAAAACATTGTTGGGGTAAAACCTAAAGGGAAAGACCTAGCACCAAATCCAATTTGCCATCTGATCTAACTTCTGGAGGCAGTCAAAATGATCCTTAGAATTCTTCCCTACCTTATTCCTGTGCTGAGATACAGGCTGCTCCAACCTGCTGTAAAATGCTTGATTTCGAGAGTGAGCGAAACTAATGAAAACATTGTTGGGGTAAAACCTAAAGGGAAAGACCTAGCACCAAATCCAATTTGCCATCTGATCTAACTTCTGGAGGCAGTCAAAATGATCCTTAGAATTCTTCCCTACCTTATTCCTGTGCTGAGATACAGGCTGCTCCAACCTGCTGTAAAATGCTTGATTTCGAGAGTGAGCGAAACTAATGAAAACATTGTTGGGGTAAAACCTAAAGGGAAAGACCTAGCACCAAATCCAATTTGCCATCTGATCTAACTTCTGGAGGCAGTCAAAATGATCCTTAGAATTCTTCCCTACCTTATTCCTGTGCTGAGATACAGGCTGCTCCAACCTGCTGTAAAATGCTTGATTTCGAGAGTGAGCGAAACTAATGAAAACATTGTTGGGGTAAAACCTAAAGGGAAAGACCTAGCACCAAATCCAATTTGCCATCTGATCTAACTTCTGGAGGCAGTCAAAATGATCCTTAGAATTCTTCCCTACCTTATTCCTGTGCTGAGATACAGGCTGCTCCAACCTGCTGTAAAATGCTTGATTTCGAGAGTGAGCGAAACTAATGAAAACATTGTTGGGGTAAAACCTAAAGGGAAAGGCCTAGCACCAAATTGCATTGGCCATCTGATCTAACTTCTGGAGGCAGTCAAAATGATCCTTGGAATTCTTCCCTACCTTATTCCTGTGCTGAGATACAGGCTGCTCCAACCTGCTGTAAAATGCTTGATTTCGAGAGTGAGCGAAACTAATGAAAACATTGTTGGGGTAAAACCTAAAGGGAAAGACCTAGCACCAAATCCAATTTGCCATCTGATCTAACTTCTGGAGGCAGTCAAAATGATCCTTAGAATTCTTCCCTACCTTATTCCTGTGCTGAGATACAGGCTGCTCCAACCTGCTGTAAAATGCTTGATTTCGAGAGTGAGCGAAACTAATGAAAACATTGTTGGGGTAAAACCTAAAGGGAAAGACCTAGCACCAAATCCAATTTGCCATCTGATCTAACTCCTGGAGGCAGTCAAAATGATCCTTAGAATTCTTCCCTACCTTATTCCTGTGCTGAGATACAGGCTGCTCCAACCTGCTGTAAAATGCTTGATTTCGAGAGTGAGCGAAACTAATGAAAACATTGTTGGGGTAAAACCTAAAGGGAAAGACCTAGCACCAAATCCAATTTGCCATCTGATCTAACTTCTGGAGGCAGTCAAAATGATCCTTAGAATTCTTCCCTACCTTATTCCTGTGCTGAGATACAGGCTGCTCCAACCTGCTGTAAAATGCTTGATTTCGAGAGTGAGCGAAACTAATGAAAACATTGTTGGGGTAAAACCTAAAGGGAAAGACCTAGCACCAAATCCAATTTGCCATCTGATCTAACTTCTGGAGGCAGTCAAAATGAGTATTTGAATTCTTCCCTACCTTATTCCTGTGCTGAGATACAGGCTGCTCCAACCTGCTGTAAAATGCTTGATTTCGAGAGTGAGCGAAACTAATGAAAACATTGTTGGGGTAAAACCTAAAGGGAAAGACCTAGCACCAAATCCAATTTGCCATCTGATCTAACTTCTGGAGGCAGTCAAAATGATCCTTAGAATTCTTCCCTACCTTATTCCTGTGCTGAGATACAGGCTGCTCCAACCTGCTGTAAAATGCTTGATTTCGAGAGTGAGCGAAACTAATGAAAACATTGTTGGGGTAAAACCTAAAGGGAAAGACCTAGCACCAAATCCAATTTGCCATCTGATCTAACTTCTGGAGGCAGTCAAAATGATCCTTAGAATTCTTCCCTACCTTATTCCTGTGCTGAGATACAGGCTGCTCCAACCTGCTGTAAAATGCTTGATTTCGAGAGTGAGCGAAACTAATGAAAACATTGTTGGGGTAAAACCTAAAGGGAAAGACCTAGCACCAAATCCAATTTGCCATCTGATCTAACTTCTGGAGGCAGTCAAAATGATCCTTAGAATTCTTCCCTACCTTATTCCTGTGCTGAGATACAGGCTGCTCCAACCTGCTGTAAAATGCTTGATTTCGAGAGTGAGCGAAACTAATGAAAACATTGTTGGGGTAAAACCTAAAGGGAAAGACCTAGCACCAAATCCAATTTGCCATCTGATCTAACTTCTGGAGGCAGTCAAAATGATCCTTAGAATTCTTCCCTACCTTATTCCTGTGCTGAGATACAGGCTGCTCCAACCTGCTGTAAAATGCTTGATTTCGAGAGTGAGCGAAACTAATGAAAACATTGTTGGGGTAAAACCTAAAGGGAAAGACCTAGCATCAAATCCAATTTGCCATCTGATCTAACTTCTGGAGGCAGTCAAAATGAGTATTTGAATTCTTCCCTACCTTATTCCTGTGCTGAGATACAGGCTGCTCCAACCTGCTGTAAAATGCTTGATTTCGAGAGTGAGCGAAACTAATGAAAACATTGTTGGGGTAAAACCTAAAGGGAAAGACCTAGCACCAAATCCAATTTGCCATCTGATCTAACTTCTGGAGGCAGTCAAAATGATCCTTAGAATTCTTCCCTACCTTATTCCTGTGCTGAGATACAGGCTGCTCCAACCTGCTGTAAAATGCTTGATTTCGAGAGTGAGCGAAACTAATGAAAACATTGTTGGGGTAAAACCTAAAGGGAAAGACCTAGCACCAAATCCAATTTGCCATCTGATCTAACTTCTGGAGGCAGTCAAAATGATCCTTAGAATTCTTCCCTACCTTATTCCTGTGCTGAGATACAGGCTGCTCCAACCTGCTGTAAAATGCTTGATTTCGAGAGTGAGCGAAACTAATGAAAACATTGTTGGGGTAAAACCTAAAGGGAAAGACCTAGCACCAAATCCAATTTGCCATCTGATCTAACTTCTGGAGGCAGTCAAAATGATCCTTAGAATTCTTCCCTACCTTATTCCTGTGCTGAGATACAGGCTGCTCCAACCTGCTGTAAAATGCTTGATTTCGAGAGTGAGCGAAACTAATGAAAACATTGTTGGGGTAAAACCTAAAGGGAAAGACCTAGCACCAAATCCAATTTGCCATCTGATCTAACTTCTGGAGGCAGTCAAAATGATCCTTAGAATTCTTCCCTACCTTATTCCTGTGCTGAGATACAGGCTGCTCCAACCTGCTGTAAAATGCTTGATTTCGAGAGTGAGCGAAACTAATGAAAACATTGTTGGGGTAAAACCTAAAGGGAAAGACCTAGCACCAAATCCAATTTGCCATCTGATCTAACTTCTGGAGGCAGTCAAAATGATCCTTAGAATTCTTCCCTACCTTATTCCTGTGCTGAGATACAGGCTGCTCCAACCTGCTGTAAAATGCTTGATTTCGAGAGTGAGCGAAACTAATGAAAACATTGTTGGGGTAAAACCTAAAGGGAAAGACCTAGCACCAAATCCAATTTGCCATCTGATCTAACTTCTGGAGGCAGTCAAAATGATCCTTAGAATTCTTCCCTACCTTATTCCTGTGCTGAGATACAGGCTGCTCCAACCTGCTGTAAAATGCTTGATTTCGAGAGTGAGCGAAACTAATGAAAACATTGTTGGGGTAAAACCTAAAGGGAAAGACCTAGCACCAAATCCAATTTGCCATCTGATCTAACTTCTGGAGGCAGTCAAAATGATCCTTAGAATTCTTCCCTACCTTATTCCTGTGCTGAGATACAGGCTGCTCCAACCTGCTGTAAAATGCTTGATTTCGAGAGTGAGCGAAACTAATGAAAACATTGTTGGGGTAAAACCTAAAGGGAAAGACCTAGCACCAAATCCAATTTGCCATCTGATCTAACTTCTGGAGGCAGTCAAAATGATCCTTAGAATTCTTCCCTACCTTATTCCTGTGCTGAGATACAGGCTGCTCCAACCTGCTGTAAAATGCTTGATTTCGAGAGTGAGCGAAACTAATGAAAACATTGTTGGGGTAAAACCTAAAGGGAAAGACCTAGCACCAAATCCAATTTGCCATCTGATCTAACTTCTGGAGGCAGTCAAAATGATCCTTAGAATTCTTCCCTACCTTATTCCTGTGCTGAGATACAGGCTGCTCCAACCTGCTGTAAAATGCTTGATTTCGAGAGTGAGCGAAACTAATGAAAACATTGTTGGGGTAAAACCTAAAGGGAAAGACCTAGCACCAAATCCAATTTGCCATCTGATCTAACTTCTGGAGGCAGTCAAAATGATCCTTAGAATTCTTCCCTACCTTATTCCTGTGCTGAGATACAGGCTGCTCCAACCTGCTGTAAAATGCTTGATTTCGAGAGTGAGCGAAACTAATGAAAACATTGTTGGGGTAAAACCTAAAGGGAAAGACCTAGCATCAAATCCAATTTGCCATCTGATCTAACTTCTGGAGGCAGTCAAAATGAGTATTTGAATTCTTCCCTACCTTATTCCTGTGCTGAGATACAGGCTGCTCCAACCTGCTGTAAAATGCTTGATTTCGAGAGTGAGCGAAACTAATGAAAACATTGTTGGGGTAAAACCTAAAGGGAAAGACCTAGCACCAAATCCAATTTGCCATCTGATCTAACTTCTGGAGGCAGTCAAAATGATCCTTAGAATTCTTCCCTACCTTATTCCTGTGCTGAGATACAGGCTGCTCCAACCTGCTGTAAAATGCTTGATTTCGAGAGTGAGCGAAACTAATGAAAACATTGTTGGGGTAAAACCTAAAGGGAAAGACCTAGCACCAAATCCAATTTGCCATCTGATCTAACTTCTGGAGGCAGTCAAAATGATCCTTAGAATTCTTCCCTACCTTATTCCTGTGCTGAGATACAGGCTGCTCCAACCTGCTGTAAAATGCTTGATTTCGAGAGTGAGCGAAACTAATGAAAACATTGTTGGGGTAAAACCTAAAGGGAAAGACCTAGCACCAAATCCAATTTGCCATCTGATCTAACTTCTGGAGGCAGTCAAAATGATCCTTAGAATTCTTCCCTACCTTATTCCTGTGCTGAGATACAGGCTGCTCCAACCTGCTGTAAAATGCTTGATTTCGAGAGTGAGCGAAACTAATGAAAACATTGTTGGGGTAAAACCTAAAGGGAAAGACCTAGCACCAAATCCAATTTGCCATCTGATCTAACTTCTGGAGGCAGTCAAAATGATCCTTAGAATTCTTCCCTACCTTATTCCTGTGCTGAGATACAGGCTGCTCCAACCTGCTGTAAAATGCTTGATTTCGAGAGTGAGCGAAACTAATGAAAACATTGTTGGGGTAAAACCTAAAGGGAAAGACCTAGCACCAAATCCAATTTGCCATCTGATCTAACTTCTGGAGGCAGTCAAAATGATCCTTAGAATTCTTCCCTACCTTATTCCTGTGCTGAGATACAGGCTGCTCCAACCTGCTGTAAAATGCTTGATTTCGAGAGTGAGCGAAACTAATGAAAACATTGTTGGGGTAAAACCTAAAGGGAAAGACCTAGCACCAAATCCAATTTGCCATCTGATCTAACTTCTGGAGGCAGTCAAAATGATCCTTAGAATTCTTCCCTACCTTATTCCTGTGCTGAGATACAGGCTGCTCCAACCTGCTGTAAAATGCTTGATTTCGAGAGTGAGCGAAACTAATGAAAACATTGTTGGGGTAAAACCTAAAGGGAAAGACCTAGCACCAAATCCAATTTGCCATCTGATCTAACTTCTGGAGGCAGTCAAAATGATCCTTAGAATTCTTCCCTACCTTATTCCTGTGCTGAGATACAGGCTGCTCCAACCTGCTGTAAAATGCTTGATTTCGAGAGTGAGCGAAACTAATGAAAACATTGTTGGGGTAAAACCTAAAGGGAAAGACCTAGCACCAAATCCAATTTGCCATCTGATCTAACTTCTGGAGGCAGTCAAAATGATCCTTAGAATTCTTCCCTACCTTATTCCTGTGCTGAGATACAGGCTGCTCCAACCTGCTGTAAAATGCTTGATTTCGAGAGTGAGCGAAACTAATGAAAACATTGTTGGGGTAAAACCTAAAGGGAAAGACCTAGCACCAAATCCAATTTGCCATCTGATCTAACTTCTGGAGGCAGTCAAAATGATCCTTAGAATTCTTCCCTACCTTATTCCTGTGCTGAGATACAGGCTGCTCCAACCTGCTGGAAAATGCTTGATTTCGAGAGTGAGCGAAACTAATGAAAACATTGTTGGGGTAAAACCTAAAGGGAAAGACCTAGCACCAAATCCAATTTGCCATCTGATCTAACTTCTGGAGGCAGTCAAAATGATCCTTAGAATTCTTCCCTACCTTATTCCTGTGCTGAGATACAGGCTGCTCCAACCTGCTGTAAAATGCTTGATTTCGAGAGTGAGCGAAACTAATGAAAACATTGTTGGGGTAAAACCTAAAGGGAAAGACCTAGCACCAAATCCAATTTGCCATCTGATCTAACTTCTGGAGGCAGTCAAAATGATCCTTAGAATTCTTCCCTACCTTATTCCTGTGCTGAGATACAGGCTGCTCCAACCTGCTGTAAAATGCTTGATTTCGAGAGTGAGCGAAACTAATGAAAACATTGTTGGGGTAAAACCTAAAGGGAAAGACCTAGCACCAAATCCAATTTGCCATCTGATCTAACTTCTGGAGGCAGTCAAAATGATCCTTAGAATTCTTCCCTACCTTATTCCTGTGCTGAGATACAGGCTGCTCCAACCTGCTGGAAAATGCTTGATTTCGAGAGTGAGCGAAACTAATGAAAACATTGTTGGGGTAAAACCTAAAGGGAAAGACCTAGCACCAAATCCAATTTGCCATCTGATCTAACTTCTGGAGGCAGTCAAAATGATCCTTAGAATTCTTCCCTACCTTATTCCTGTGCTGAGATACAGGCTGCTCCAACCTGCTGTAAAATGCTTGATTTCGAGAGTGAGCGAAACTAATGAAAACATTGTTGGGGTAAAACCTAAAGGGAAAGACCTAGCACCAAATCCAATTTGCCATCTGATCTAACTTCTGGAGGCAGTCAAAATGATCCTTAGAATTCTTCCCTACCTTATTCCTGTGCTGAGATACAGGCTGCTCCAACCTGCTGTAAAATGCTTGATTTCGAGAGTGAGCGAAACTAATGAAAACATTGTTGGGGTAAAACCTAAAGGGAAAGACCTAGCACCAAATCCAATTTGCCATCTGATCTAACTTCTGGAGGCAGTCAAAATGATCCTTAGAATTCTTCCCTACCTTATTCCTGTGCTGAGATACAGGCTGCTCCAACCTGCTGTAAAATGCTTGATTTCGAGAGTGAGCGAAACTAATGAAAACATTGTTGGGGTAAAACCTAAAGGGAAAGACCTAGCACCAAATCCAATTTGCCATCTGATCTAACTTCTGGAGGCAGTCAAAATGATCCTTAGAATTCTTCCCTACCTTATTCCTGTGCTGAGATACAGGCTGCTCCAACCTGCTGTAAAATGCTTGATTTCGAGAGTGAGCGAAACTAATGAAAACATTGTTGGGGTAAAACCTAAAGGGAAAGACCTAGCACCAAATCCAATTTGCCATCTGATCTAACTTCTGGAGGCAGTCAAAATGATCCTTAGAATTCTTCCCTACCTTATTCCTGTGCTGAGATACAGGCTGCTCCAACCTGCTGTAAAATGCTTGATTTCGAGAGTGAGCGAAACTAATGAAAACATTGTTGGGGTAAAACCTAAAGGGAAAGACCTAGCACCAAATCCAATTTGCCATCTGATCTAACTTCTGGAGGCAGTCAAAATGATCCTTAGAATTCTTCCCTACCTTATTCCTGTGCTGAGATACAGGCTGCTCCAACCTGCTGTAAAATGCTTGATTTCGAGAGTGAGCGAAACTAATGAAAACATTGTTGGGGTAAAACCTAAAGGGAAAGACCTAGCACCAAATCCAATTTGCCATCTGATCTAACTTCTGGAGGCAGTCAAAATGATCCTTAGAATTCTTCCCTACCTTATTCCTGTGCTGAGATACAGGCTGCTCCAACCTGCTGTAAAATGCTTGATTTCGAGAGTGAGCGAAACTAATGAAAACATTGTTGGGGTAAAACCTAAAGGGAAAGACCTAGCACCAAATCCAATTTGCCATCTGATCTAACTTCTGGAGGCAGTCAAAATGATCCTTAGAATTCTTCCCTACCTTATTCCTGTGCTGAGATACAGGCTGCTCCAACCTGCTGTAAAATGCTTGATTTCGAGAGTGAGCGAAACTAATGAAAACATTGTTGGGGTAAAACCTAAAGGGAAAGACCTAGCACCAAATCCAATTTGCCATCTGATCTAACTTCTGGAGGCAGTCAAAATGATCCTTAGAATTCTTCCCTACCTTATTCCTGTGCTGAGATACAGGCTGCTCCAACCTGCTGTAAAATGCTTGATTTCGAGAGTGAGCGAAACTAATGAAAACATTGTTGGGGTAAAACCTAAAGGGAAAGACCTAGCACCAAATCCAATTTGCCATCTGATCTAACTTCTGGAGGCAGTCAAAATGATCCTTAGAATTCTTCCCTACCTTATTCCTGTGCTGAGATACAGGCTGCTCCAACCTGCTGTAAAATGCTTGATTTCGAGAGTGAGCGAAACTAATGAAAACATTGTTGGGGTAAAACCTAAAGGGAAAGACCTAGCATCAAATCCAATTTGCCATCTGATCTAACTTCTGGAGGCAGTCAAAATGAGTATTTGAATTCTTCCCTACCTTATTCCTGTGCTGAGATACAGGCTGCTCCAACCTGCTGTAAAATGCTTGATTTCGAGAGTGAGCGAAACTAATGAAAACATTGTTGGGGTAAAACCTAAAGGGAAAGACCTAGCACCAAATCCAATTTGCCATCTGATCTAACTTCTGGAGGCAGTCAAAATGATCCTTAGAATTCTTCCCTACCTTATTCCTGTGCTGAGATACAGGCTGCTCCAACCTGCTGTAAAATGCTTGATTTCGAGAGTGAGCGAAACTAATGAAAACATTGTTGGGGTAAAACCTAAAGGGAAAGACCTAGCACCAAATCCAATTTGCCATCTGATCTAACTTCTGGAGGCAGTCAAATGATCCTTAGAATTCTTCCCTACCTTATTCCTGTGCTGAGATACAGGCTGCTCCAACCTGCTGTAAAATGCTTGATTTCGAGAGTGAGCGAAACTAATGAAAACATTGTTGGGGTAAAACCTAAAGGGAAAGACCTAGCACCAAATCCAATTTGCCATCTGATCTAACTTCTGGAGGCAGTCAAAATGATCCTTAGAATTCTTCCCTACCTTATTCCTGTGCTGAGATACAGGCTGCTCCAACCTGCTGTAAAATGCTTGATTTCGAGAGTGAGCGAAACTAATGAAAACATTGTTGGGGTAAAACCTAAAGGGAAAGACCTAGCACCAAATCCAATTTGCCATCTGATCTAACTTCTGGAGGCAGTCAAAATGATCCTTAGAATTCTTCCCTACCTTATTCCTGTGCTGAGATACAGGCTGCTCCAACCTGCTGTAAAATGCTTGATTTCGAGAGTGAGCGAAACTAATGAAAACATTGTTGGGGTAAAACCTAAAGGGAAAGACCTAGCACCAAATCCAATTTGCCATCTGATCTAACTTCTGGAGGCAGTCAAAATGATCCTTAGAATTCTTCCCTACCTTATTCCTGTGCTGAGATACAGGCTGCTCCAACCTGCTGTAAAATGCTTGATTTCGAGAGTGAGCGAAACTAATGAAAACATTGTTGGGGTAAAACCTAAAGGGAAAGACCTAGCACCAAATCCAATTTGCCATCTGATCTAACTTCTGGAGGCAGTCAAAATGATCCTTAGAATTCTTCCCTACCTTATTCCTGTGCTGAGATACAGGCTGCTCCAACCTGCTGTAAAATGCTTGATTTCGAGAGTGAGCGAAACTAATGAAAACATTGTTGGGGTAAAACCTAAAGGGAAAGACCTAGCACCAAATCCAATTTGCCATCTGATCTAACTTCTGGAGGCAGTCAAAATGATCCTTAGAATTCTTCCCTACCTTATTCCTGTGCTGAGATACAGGCTGCTCCAACCTGCTGTAAAATGCTTGATTTCGAGAGTGAGCGAAACTAATGAAAACATTGTTGGGGTAAAACCTAAAGGGAAAGACCTAGCACCAAATCCAATTTGCCATCTGATCTAACTTCTGGAGGCAGTCAAAATGATCCTTAGAATTCTTCCCTACCTTATTCCTGTGCTGAGATACAGGCTGCTCCAACCTGCTGTAAAATGCTTGATTTCGAGAGTGAGCGAAACTAATGAAAACATTGTTGGGGTAAAACCTAAAGGGAAAGACCTAGCACCAAATCCAATTTGCCATCTGATCTAACTTCTGGAGGCAGTCAAAATGATCCTTAGAATTCTTCCCTACCTTATTCCTGTGCTGAGATACAGGCTGCTCCAACCTGCTGTAAAATGCTTGATTTCGAGAGTGAGCGAAACTAATGAAAACATTGTTGGGGTAAAACCTAAAGGGAAAGACCTAGCACCAAATCCAATTTGCCATCTGATCTAACTTCTGGAGGCAGTCAAAATGATCCTTAGAATTCTTCCCTACCTTATTCCTGTGCTGAGATACAGGCTGCTCCAACCTGCTGTAAAATGCTTGATTTCGAGAGTGAGCGAAACTAATGAAAACATTGTTGGGGTAAAACCTAAAGGGAAAGACCTAGCACCAAATCGCATTGGCCATCTGATCTAACTTCTGGAGGCAGTCAAAATGATCCTTAGAATTCTTCCCTACCTTATTCCTGTGCTGAGATACAGGCTGCTCCAACCTGCTGTAAAATGCTTGATTTCGAGAGTGAGCGAAACTAATGAAAACATTGTTGGGGTAAAACCTAAAGGGAAAGACCTAGCACCAAATCCAATTTGCCATCTGATCTAACTTCTGGAGGCAGTCAAAATGAGTATTTGAATTCTTCCCTACCTTATTCCTGTGCTGAGATACAGGCTGCTCCAACCTGCTGGAAAATGCTTGATTTCGAGAGTGAGCGAAACTAATGAAAACATTGTTGGGGTAAAACCTAAAGGGAAAGACCTAGCACCAAATCCAATTTGCCATCTGATCTAACTTCTGGAGGCAGTCAAAATGATCCTTAGAATTCTTCCCTACCTTATTCCTGTGCTGAGATACAGGCTGCTCCAACCTGCTGTAAAATGCTTGATTTCGAGAGTGAGCGAAACTAATGAAAACATTGTTGGGGTAAAACCTAAAGGGAAAGACCTAGCACCAAATCCAATTTGCCATCTGATCTAACTTCTGGAGGCAGTCAAAATGAGTATTTGAATTCTTCCCTACCTTATTCCTGTGCTGAGATACAGGCTGCTCCAACCTGCTGTAAAATGCTTGATTTCGAGAGTGAGCGAAACTAATGAAAACATTGTTGGGGTAAAACCTAAAGGGAAAGACCTAGCACCAAATCCAATTTGCCATCTGATCTAACTTCTGGAGGCAGTCAAAATGAGTATTTGAATTCTTCCCTACCTTATTCCTGTGCTGAGATACAGGCTGCTCCAACCTGCTGTAAAATGCTTGATTTCGAGAGTGAGCGAAACTAATGAAAACATTGTTGGGGTAAAACCTAAAGGGAAAGACCTAGCACCAAATCCAATTTGCCATCTGATCTAACTTCTGGAGGCAGTCAAAATGAGTATTTGAATTCTTCCCTACCTTATTCCTGTGCTGAGATACAGGCTGCTCCAACCTGCTGTAAAATGCTTGATTTCGAGAGTGAGCGAAACTAATGAAAACATTGTTGGGGTAAAACCTAAAGGGAAAGACCTAGCACCAAATCCAATTTGCCATCTGATCTAACTTCTGGAGGCAGTCAAAACGATCCTTAGAATTCTTCCCTACCTTATTCCTGTGCTGAGATACAGGCTGCTCCAACCTGCTGTAAAATGCTTGATTTCGAGAGTGAGCGAAACTAATGAAAACATTGTTGGGGTAAAACCTAAAGGGAAAGACCTAGCACCAAATCCAATTTGCCATCTGATCTAACTTCTGGAGGCAGTCAAAATGATCCTTAGAATTCTTCCCTACCTTATTCCTGTGCTGAGATACAGGCTGCTCCAACCTGCTGTAAAATGCTTGATTTCGAGAGTGAGCGAAACTAATGAAAACATTGTTGGGGTAAAACCTAAAGGGAAAGACCTAGCACCAAATCCAATTTGCCATCTGATCTAACTTCTGGCTGGAGGCAGTCAAAATGATCCTTAGAATTCTTCCCTACCTTATTCCTGTGCTGAGATACAGGCTGCTCCAACCTGCTGTAAAATGCTTGATTTCGAGAGTGAGCGAAACTAATGAAAACATTGTTGGGGTAAAACCTAAAGGGAAAGACCTAGCACCAAATCCAATTTGCCATCTGATCTAACTTCTGGAGGCAGTCAAAATGATCCTTAGAATTCTTCCCTACCTTATTCCTGTGCTGAGATACAGGCTGCTCCAACCTGCTGTAAAATGCTTGATTTCGAGAGTGAGCGAAACTAATGAAAACATTGTTGGGGTAAAACCTAAAGGGAAAGACCTAGCACCAAATCCAATTTGCCATCTGATCTAACTTCTGGAGGCAGTCAAAATGATCCTTAGAATTCTTCCCTACCTTATTCCTGTGCTGAGATACAGGCTGCTCCAACCTGCTGTAAAATGCTTGATTTCGAGAGTGAGCGAAGCTAATGAAAACATTGTTGGGGGTAAAACCTAAAGGGAAAGACCTAGCACCAAATCCAATTTGCCATCTGATCTAACTTCTGGAGGCAGTCAAAATGAGTATTTGAATTCTTCCCTACCTTATTCCTGTGCTGAGATACAGGCTGCTCCAACCTGCTGTAAAATGCTTGATTTCGAGAGTGAGCGAAACTAATGAAAACATTGTTGGGGTAAAACCTAAAGGGAAAGACCTAGCACCAAATCCAATTTGCCATCTGATCTAACTTCTGGAGGCAGTCAAAATGATCCTTAGAATTCTTCCCTACCTTATTCCTGTGCTGAGATACAGGCTGCTCCAACCTGCTGTAAAATGCTTGATTTCGAGAGTGAGCGAAACTAATGAAAACATTGTTGGGGTAAAACCTAAAGGGAAAGACCTAGCACCAAATCCAATTTGCCATCTGATCTAACTTCTGGAGGCAGTCAAAATGATCCTTAGAATTCTTCCCTACCTTATTCCTGTGCTGAGATACAGGCTGCTCCAACCTGCTGTAAAATGCTTGATTTCGAGAGTGAGCGAAACTAATGAAAACATTGTTGGGGTAAAACCTAAAGGGAAAGACCTAGCACCAAATCCAATTTGCCATCTGATCTAACTTCTGGAGGCAGTCAAAATGATCCTTAGAATTCTTCCCTACCTTATTCCTGTGCTGAGATACAGGCTGCTCCAACCTGCTGTAAAATGCTTGATTTCGAGAGTGAGCGAAACTAATGAAAACATTGTTGGGGTAAAACCTAAAGGGAAAGACCTAGCACCAAATCCAATTTGCCATCTGATCTAACTTCTGGAGGCAGTCAAAATGATCCTTAGAATTCTTCCCTACCTTATTCCTGTGCTGAGATACAGGCTGCTCCAACCTGCTGTAAAATGCTTGATTTCGAGAGTGAGCGAAACTAATGAAAACATTGTTGGGGTAAAACCTAAAGGGAAAGACCTAGCACCAAATCCAATTTGCCATCTGATCTAACTTCTGGAGGCAGTCAAAATGATCCTTAGAATTCTTCCCTACCTTATTCCTGTGCTGAGATACAGGCTGCTCCAACCTGCTGTAAAATGCTTGATTTCGAGAGTGAGCGAAACTAATGAAAACATTGTTGGGGTAAAACCTAAAGGGAAAGACCTAGCACCAAATCGCATTGGCCATCTGATCTAACTTCTGGAGGCAGTCAAAATGATCCTTAGAATTCTTCCCTACCTTATTCCTGTGCTGAGATACAGGCTGCTCCAACCTGCTGTAAAATGCTTGATTTCAAGAGTGAGCGAAACTAATGAAAACATTGTTGGGGTAAAACCTAAAGGGAAAGACCTAGCACCAAATCCAATTTGCCATCTGATCTAACTTCTGGAGGCAGTCAAAATGAGTATTTGAATTCTTCCCTACCTTATTCCTGTGCTGAGATACAGGCTGCTCCAACCTGCTGTAAAATGCTTGATTTCGAGAGTGAGCGAAACTAATGAAAACATTGTTGGGGTAAAACCTAAAGGGAAAGACCTAGCACCAAATTCCATTTGCCATCTGATCTAACTTCTGGAGGCAGTCAAAATGATCCTTAGAATTCTTCCCTACCTTATTCCTGTGCTGAGATACAGGCTGCTCCAACCTGCTGTAAAATGCTTGATTTCGAGAGTGAGCGAAACTAATGAAAACATTGTTGGGGTAAAACCTAAAGGGAAAGACCTAGCACCAAATCCAATTTGCCATCTGATCTAACTTCTGGAGGCAGTCAAAATGATCCTTAGAATTCTTCCCTACCTTATTCCTGTGCTGAGATACAGGCTGCTCCAACCTGCTGTAAAATGCTTGCTTTCGAGAGTGAGCGAAACTAATGAAAACATTGTTGGGGTAAAACCTAAAGGGAAAGACCTAGCACCAAATCCAATTTGCCATCTGATCTAACTTCTGGAGGCAGTCAAAATGATCCTTAGAATTCTTCCCTACCTTATTCCTGTGCTGAGGTACAGGCTGCTCCAACCTGCTGTAAAATGCTTGATTTCGAGAGTGAGCGAAACTAATGAAAACATTGTTGGGGTAAAACCTAAAGGGAAAGACCTAGCACCAAATCCAATTTGCCATCTGATCTAACTTCTGGAGGCAGTCAAAATGATCCTTAGAATTCTTCCCTACCTTATTCCTGTGCTGAGATACAGGCTGCTCCAACCTGCTGTAAAATGCTTGATTTCGAGAGTGAGCGAAACTAATGAAAACATTGTTGGGGTAAAACCTAAAGGGAAAGACCTAGCACCAAATCCAATTTGCCATCTGATCTAACTTCTGGAGGCAGTCAAAATGATCCTTAGAATTCTTCCCTACCTTATTCCTGTGCTGAGATACAGGCTGCTCCAACCTGCTGTAAAATGCTTGATTTCGAGAGTGAGCGAAACTAATGAAAACATTGTTGGGGTAAAACCTAAAGGGAAAGACCTAGCACCAAATCCAATTTGCCATCTGATCTAACTTCTGGAGGCAGTCAAAATGATCCTTAGAATTCTTCCCTACCTTATTCCTGTGCTGAGATACAGGCTGCTCCAACCTGCTGTAAAATGCTTGATTTCGAGAGTGAGCGAAACTAATGAAAACATTGTTGGGGTAAAACCTAAAGGGAAAGACCTAGCACCAAATCCAATTTGCCATCTGATCTAACTTCTGGAGGCAGTCAAAATGATCCTTAGAATTCTTCCCTACCTTATTCCTGTGCTGAGATACAGGCTGCTCCAACCTGCTGTAAAATGCTTGATTTCGAGAGTGAGCGAAACTAATGAAAACATTGTTGGGGTAAAACCTAAAGGGAAAGACCTAGCACCAAATCCAATTTGCCATCTGATCTAACTTCTGGAGGCAGTCAAAATGATCCTTAGAATTCTTCCCTACCTTATTCCTGTGCTGAGATACAGGCTGCTCCAACCTGCTGTAAAATGCTTGATTTCGAGAGTGAGCGAAACTAATGAAAACATTGTTGGGGTAAAACCTAAAGGGAAAGACCTAGCACCAAATCCAATTTGCCATCTGATCTAACTTCTGGAGGCAGTCAAAATGATCCTTAGAATTCTTCCCTACCTTATTCCTGTGCTGAGATACAGGCTGCTCCAACCTGCTGTAAAATGCTTGCTTTCGAGAGTGAGCGAAACTAATGAAAACATTGTTGGGGTAAAACCTAAAGGGAAAGACCTAGCACCAAATCCAATTTGCCATCTGATCTAACTTCTGGAGGCAGTCAAAATGATCCTTAGAATTCTTCCCTACCTTATTCCTGTGCTGAGATACAGGCTGCTCCAACCTGCTGTAAAATGCTTGCTTTCGAGAGTGAGCGAAACTAATGAAAACATTGTTGGGGTAAAACCTAAAGGGAAAGACCTAGCACCAAATCCAATTTGCCATCTGATCTAACTTCTGGAGGCAGTCAAAATGATCCTTAGAATTCTTCCCTACCTTATTCCTGTGCTGAGATACAGGCTGCTCCAACCTGCTGTAAAATGCTTGCTTTCGAGAGTGAGCGAAACTAATGAAAACATTGTTGGGGTAAAACCTAAAGGGAAAGACCTAGCACCAAATCCAATTTGCCATCTGATCTAACTTCTGGAGGCAGTCAAAATGATCCTTAGAATTCTTCCCTACCTTATTCCTGTGCTGAGATACAGGCTGCTCCAACCTGCTGTAAAATGCTTGATTTCGAGAGTGAGCGAAACTAATGAAAACATTGTTGGGGTAAAACCTAAAGGGAAAGACCTAGCACCAAATCCAATTTGCCATCTGATCTAACTTCTGGAGGCAGTCAAAATGATCCTTAGAATTCTTCCCTACCTTATTCCTGTGCTGAGATACAGGCTGCTCCAACCTGCTGTAAAATGCTTGATTTCGAGAGTGAGCGAAACTAATGAAAACATTGTTGGGGTAAAACCTAAAGGGAAAGACCTAGCACCAAATCCAATTTGCCATCTGATCTAACTTCTGGAGGCAGTCAAAATGATCCTTAGAATTCTTCCCTACCTTATTCCTGTGCTGAGATACAGGCTGCTCCAACCTGCTGTAAAATGCTTGATTTCGAGAGTGAGCGAAACTAATGAAAACATTGTTGGGGTAAAACCTAAAGGGAAAGACCTAGCACCAAATCCAATTTGCCATCTGATCTAACTTCTGGAGGCAGTCAAAATGATCCTTAGAATTCTTCCCTACCTTATTCCTGTGCTGAGATACAGGCTGCTCCAACCTGCTGTAAAATGCTTGATTTCGAGAGTGAGCGAAACTAATGAAAACATTGTTGGGGTAAAACCTAAAGGGAAAGACCTAGCACCAAATCCAATTTGCCATCTGATCTAACTTCTGGAGGCAGTCAAAATGATCCTTAGAATTCTTCCCTACCTTATTCCTGTGCTGAGATACAGGCTGCTCCAACCTGCTGTAAAATGCTTGATTTCGAGAGTGAGCGAAACTAATGAAAACATTGTTGGGGTAAAACCTAAAGGGAAAGACCTAGCACCAAATCCAATTTGCCATCTGATCTAACTTCTGGAGGCAGTCAAAATGATCCTTAGAATTCTTCCCTACCTTATTCCTGTGCTGAGATACAGGCTGCTCCAACCTGCTGTAAAATGCTTGATTTCGAGAGTGAGCGAAACTAATGAAAACATTGTTGGGGTAAAACCTAAAGGGAAAGACCTAGCACCAAATCCAATTTGCCATCTGATCTAACTTCTGGAGGCAGTCAAAATGATCCTTAGAATTCTTCCCTACCTTATTCCTGTGCTGAGATACAGGCTGCTCCAACCTGCTGTAAAATGCTTGATTTCGAGAGTGAGCGAAACTAATGAAAACATTGTTGGGGTAAAACCTAAAGGGAAAGACCTAGCACCAAATCCAATTTGCCATCTGATCTAACTTCTGGAGGCAGTCAAAATGATCCTTAGAATTCTTCCCTACCTTATTCCTGTGCTGAGATACAGGCTGCTCCAACCTGCTGTAAAATGCTTGATTTCGAGAGTGAGCGAAACTAATGAAAACATTGTTGGGGTAAAACCTAAAGGGAAAGACCTAGCACCAAATCCAATTTGCCATCTGATCTAACTTCTGGAGGCAGTCAAAATGATCCTTAGAATTCTTCCCTACCTTATTCCTGTGCTGAGATACAGGCTGCTCCAACCTGCTGTAAAATGCTTGATTTCGAGAGTGAGCGAAACTAATGAAAACATTGTTGGGGTAAAACCTAAAGGGAAAGACCTAGCACCAAATCCAATTTGCCATCTGATCTAACTTCTGGAGGCAGTCAAAATGATCCTTAGAATTCTTCCCTACCTTATTCCTGTGCTGAGATACAGGCTGCTCCAACCTGCTGTAAAATGCTTGCTTTCGAGAGTGAGCGAAACTAATGAAAACATTGTTGGGGTAAAACCTAAAGGGAAAGACCTAGCACCAAATTCCATTGGCCATCTGATCTAACTTCTGGAGGCAGTCAAAATGAGTATTTGAATTCTTCCCTACCTTATTCCTGTGCTGAGATACAGGCTGCTCCAACCTGCTGTAAAATGCTTGATTTCGAGAGTGAGCGAAACTAATGAAAACATTGTTGGGGTAAAACCTAAAGGGAAAGACCTAGCACCAAATTCCATTGGCCATCTGATCTAACTTCTGGAGGCAGTCAAAATGATCCTTAGAATTCTTCCCTACCTTATTCCTGTGCTGAGATACAGGCTGCTCCAACCTGCTGTAAAATGCTTGATTTCGAGAGTGAGCGAAACTAATGAAAACATTGTTGGGGTAAAACCTAAAGGGAAAGACCTAGCACCAAATCCAATTTGCCATCTGATCTAACTTCTGGAGGCAGTCAAAATGATCCTTAGAATTCTTCCCTACCTTATTCCTGTGCTGAGATACAGGCTGCTCCAACCTGCTGTAAAATGCTTGATTTCGAGAGTGAGCGAAACTAATGAAAACATTGTTGGGGTAAAACCTAAAGGGAAAGACCTAGCACCAAATCCAATTTGCCATCTGATCTAACTTCTGGAGGCAGTCAAAATGATCCTTAGAATTCTTCCCTACCTTATTCCTGTGCTGAGATACAGGCTGCTCCAACCTGCTGTAAAATGCTTGATTTCGAGAGTGAGCGAAACTAATGAAAACATTGTTGGGGTAAAACCTAAAGGGAAAGACCTAGCACCAAATCCAATTTGCCATCTGATCTAACTTCTGGAGGCAGTCAAAATGATCCTTAGAATTCTTCCCTACCTTATTCCTGTGCTGAGATACAGGCTGCTCCAACCTGCTGTAAAATGCTTGATTTCGAGAGTGAGCGAAACTAATGAAAACATTGTTGGGGTAAAACCTAAAGGGAAAGACCTAGCACCAAATCCAATTTGCCATCTGATCTAACTTCTGGAGGCAGTCAAAATGATCCTTAGAATTCTTCCCTACCTTATTCCTGTGCTGAGATACAGGCTGCTCCAACCTGCTGTAAAATGCTTGATTTCGAGAGTGAGCGAAACTAATGAAAACATTGTTGGGGTAAAACCTAAAGGGAAAGACCTAGCACCAAATCCAATTTGCCATCTGATCTAACTTCTGGAGGCAGTCAAAATGATCCTTAGAATTCTTCCCTACCTTATTCCTGTGCTGAGATACAGGCTGCTCCAACCTGCTGTAAAATGCTTGATTTCGAGAGTGAGCGAAACTAATGAAAACATTGTTGGGGTAAAACCTAAAGGGAAAGACCTAGCACCAAATCCAATTTGCCATCTGATCTAACTTCTGGAGGCAGTCAAAATGATCCTTAGAATTCTTCCCTACCTTATTCCTGTGCTGAGATACAGGCTGCTCCAACCTGCTGTAAAATGCTTGATTTCGAGAGTGAGCGAAACTAATGAAAACATTGTTGGGGTAAAACCTAAAGGGAAAGACCTAGCACCAAATCCAATTTGCCATCTGATCTAACTTCTGGAGGCAGTCAAAATGATCCTTAGAATTCTTCCCTACCTTATTCCTGTGCTGAGATACAGGCTGCTCCAACCTGCTGTAAAATGCTTGATTTCGAGAGTGAGCGAAACTAATGAAAACATTGTTGGGGTAAAACCTAAAGGGAAAGACCTAGCACCAAATCCAATTTGCCATCTGATCTAACTTCTGGAGGCAGTCAAAATGATCCTTAGAATTCTTCCCTACCTTATTCCTGTGCTGAGATACAGGCTGCTCCAACCTGCTGTAAAATGCTTGATTTCGAGAGTGAGCGAAACTAATGAAAACATTGTTGGGGTAAAACCTAAAGGGAAAGACCTAGCACCAAATCCAATTTGCCATCTGATCTAACTTCTGGAGGCAGTCAAAATGATCCTTAGAATTCTTCCCTACCTTATTCCTGTGCTGAGATACAGGCTGCTCCAACCTGCTGTAAAATGCTTGATTTCGAGAGTGAGCGAAACTAATGAAAACATTGTTGGGGTAAAACCTAAAGGGAAAGACCTAGCACCAAATCCAATTTGCCATCTGATCTAACTTCTGGAGGCAGTCAAAATGATCCTTAGAATTCTTCCCTACCTTATTCCTGTGCTGAGATACAGGCTGCTCCAACCTGCTGTAAAATGCTTGATTTCGAGAGTGAGCGAAACTAATGAAAACATTGTTGGGGTAAAACCTAAAGGGAAAGACCTAGCACCAAATCCAATTTGCCATCTGATCTAACTTCTGGAGGCAGTCAAAATGATCCTTAGAATTCTTCCCTACCTTATTCCTGTGCTGAGATACAGGCTGCTCCAACCTGCTGTAAAATGCTTGATTTCGAGAGTGAGCGAAACTAATGAAAACATTGTTGGGGTAAAACCTAAAGGGAAAGACCTAGCACCAAATCCAATTTGCCATCTGATCTAACTTCTGGAGGCAGTCAAAATGATCCTTAGAATTCTTCCCTACCTTATTCCTGTGCTGAGATACAGGCTGCTCCAACCTGCTGTAAAATGCTTGATTTCGAGAGTGAGCGAAACTAATGAAAACATTGTTGGGGTAAAACCTAAAGGGAAAGACCTAGCACCAAATCCAATTTGCCATCTGATCTAACTTCTGGAGGCAGTCAAAATGATCCTTAGAATTCTTCCCTACCTTATTCCTGTGCTGAGATACAGGCTGCTCCAACCTGCTGTAAAATGCTTGCTTTCGAGAGAGAGCGAAACTAATGAAAACATTGTTGGGGTAAAACCTAAAGGGAAAGACCTAGCACCAAATCCAATTTGCCATCTGATCTAACTTCTGGAGGCAGTCAAAATGATCCTTAGAATTCTTCCCTACCTTATTCCTGTGCTGAGATACAGGCTGCTCCAACCTGCTGTAAAATGCTTGCTTTCGAGAGTGAGCGAAACTAATGAAAACATTGTTGGGGTAAAACCTAAAGGGAAAGACCTAGCACCAAATCCAATTTGCCATCTGATCTAACTTCTGGAGGCAGTCAAAATGATCCTTAGAATTCTTCCCTACCTTATTCCTGTGCTGAGATACAGGCTGCTCCAACCTGCTGTAAAATGCTTGCTTTCGAGAGTGAGCGAAACTAATGAAAACATTGTTGGGGTAAAACCTAAAGGGAAAGACCTAGCACCAAATCCAATTTGCCATCTGATCTAACTTCTGGAGGCAGTCAAAATGATCCTTAGAATTCTTCCCTACCTTATTCCTGTGCTGAGATACAGGCTGCTCCAACCTGCTGTAAAATGCTTGATTTCGAGAGTGAGCGAAACTAATGAAAACATTGTTGGGGTAAAACCTAAAGGGAAAGACCTAGCACCAAATCCAATTGGCCATCTGATCTAACTTCTGGAGGCAGTCAAAATGATCCTTAGAATTCTTCCCTACCTTATTCCTGTGCTGAGATACAGGCTGCTCCAACCTGCTGTAAAATGCTTGATTTCGAGAGTGAGCGAAACTAATGAAAACATTGTTGGGGTAAAACCTAAAGGGAAAGACCTAGCACCAAATCCAATTTGCCATCTGATCTAACTTCTGGAGGCAGTCAAAATGATCCTTAGAATTCTTCCCTACCTTATTCCTGTGCTGAGATACAGGCTGCTCCAACCTGCTGTAAAATGCTTGATTTCGAGAGTGAGCGAAACTAATGAAAACATTGTTGGGGTAAAACCTAAAGGGAAAGACCTAGCACCAAATCCAATTGGCCATCTGATCTAACTTCTGGAGGCAGTCAAAATGATCCTTAGAATTCTTCCCTACCTTATTCCTGTGATGAGATACAGGCTGCTCCAACCTGCTGTAAAATGCTTGATTTCGAGAGTGAGCGAAACTAATGAAAACATTGTTGGGGTAAAACCTAAAGGGAAAGACCTAGCACCAAATCCAATTTGCCATCTGATCTAACTTCTGGAGGCAGTCAAAATGATCCTTAGAATTCTTCCCTACCTTATTCCTGTGCTGAGATACAGGCTGCTCCAACCTGCTGTAAAATGCTTGATTTCGAGAGTGAGCGAAACTAATGAAAACATTGTTGGGGTAAAACCTAAAGGGAAAGACCTAGCACCAAATCCAATTGGCCATCTGATCTAACTTCTGGAGGCAGTCAAAATGATCCTTAGAATTCTTCCCTACCTTATTCCTGTGCTGAGATACAGGCTGCTCCAACCTGCTGTAAAATGCTTGATTTCGAGAGTGAGCGAAACTAATGAAAACATTGTTGGGGTAAAACCTAAAGGGAAAGACCTAGCACCAAATCCAATTTGCCATCTGATCTAACTTCTGGAGGCAGTCAAAATGATCCTTAGAATTCTTCCCTACCTTATTCCTGTGCTGAGATACAGGCTGCTCCAACCTGCTGTAAAATGCTTGATTTCGAGAGTGAGCGAAACTAATGAAAACATTGTTGGGGTAAAACCTAAAGGGAAAGACCTAGCACCAAATCCAATTGGCCATCTGATCTAACTTCTGGAGGCAGTCAAAATGATCCTTAGAATTCTTCCCTACCTTATTCCTGTGCTGAGATACAGGCTGCTCCAACCTGCTGTAAAATGCTTGATTTCAAGAGTGAGCGAAACTAATGAAAACATTGTTGGGGTAAAACCTAAAGGGAAAGACCTAGCACCAAATTCCATTGGCCATCTGATCTAACTTCTGGAGGCAGTCAAAATGAGTATTTGAATTCTTCCCTACCTTATTCCTGTGCTGAGATACAGGCTGCTCCAACCTGCTGTAAAATGCTTGATTTCGAGAGTGAGCGAAACTAATGAAAACATTGTTGGGGTAAAACCTAAAGGGAAAGACCTAGCACCAAATCCAATTTGCCATCTGATCTAACTTCTGGAGGCAGTCAAAATGATCCTTAGAATTCTTCCCTACCTTATTCCTGTGCTGAGATACAGGCTGCTCCAACCTGCTGTAAAATGCTTGATTTCGAGAGTGAGCGAAACTAATGAAAACATTGTTGGGGTAAAACCTAAAGGGAAAGACCTAGCACCAAATCCAATTTGCCATCTGATCTAACTTCTGGAGGCAGTCAAAATGATCCTTAGAATTCTTCCCTACCTTATTCCTGTGCTGAGATACAGGCTGCTCCAACCTGCTGTAAAATGCTTGATTTCGAGAGTGAGCGAAACTAATGAAAACATTGTTGGGGTAAAACCTAAAGGGAAAGACCTAGCACCAAATCCAATTTGCCATCTGATCTAACTTCTGGAGGCAGTCAAAATGATCCTTAGAATTCTTCCCTACCTTATTCCTGTGATGAGATACAGGCTGCTCCAACCTGCTGTAAAATGCTTGATTTCGAGAGTGAGCGAAACTAATGAAAACATTGTTGGGGTAAAACCTAAAGGGAAAGACCTAGCACCAAATCCAATTTGCCATCTGATCTAACTTCTGGAGGCAGTCAAAATGATCCTTAGAATTCTTCCCTACCTTATTCCTGTGATGAGATACAGGCTGCTCCAACCTGCTGTAAAATGCTTGATTTCGAGAGTGAGCGAAACTAATGAAAACATTGTTGGGGTAAAACCTAAAGGGAAAGACCTAGCACCAAATCCAATTGGCCATCTGATCTAACTTCTGGAGGCAGTCAAAATGATCCTTAGAATTCTTCCCTACCTTATTCCTGTGCTGAGATACAGGCTGCTCCAACCTGCTGTAAAATGCTTGATTTCGAGAGTGAGCGAAACTAATGAAAACATTGTTGGGGTAAAACCTAAAGGGAAAGACCTAGCACCAAATTCCATTGGCCATCTGATCTAACTTCTGGAGGCAGTCAAAATGAGTATTTGAATTCTTCCCTACCTTATTCCTGTGCTGAGATACAGGCTGCTCCAACCTGCTGTAAAATGCTTGATTTCGAGAGTGAGCGAAACTAATGAAAACATTGTTGGGGTAAAACCTAAAGGGAAAGACCTAGCACCAAATCCAATTTGCCATCTGATCTAACTTCTGGAGGCAGTCAAAATGATCCTTAGAATTCTTCCCTACCTTATTCCTGTGCTGAGATACAGGCTGCTCCAACCTGCTGTAAAATGCTTGATTTCGAGAGTGAGCGAAACTAATGAAAACATTGTTGGGGTAAAACCTAAAGGGAAAGACCTAGCACCAAATTCCATTGGCCATCTGATCTAACTTCTGGAGGCAGTCAAAATGATCCTTAGAATTCTTCCCTACCTTATTCCTGTGCTGAGATACAGGCTGCTCCAACCTGCTGTAAAATGCTTGATTTCGAGAGTGAGCGAAACTAATGAAAACATTGTTGGGGTAAAACCTAAAGGGAAAGACCTAGCACCAAATCCAATTTGCCATCTGATCTAACTTCTGGAGGCAGTCAAAATGATCCTTAGAATTCTTCCCTACCTTATTCCTGTGCTGAGATACAGGCTGCTCCAACCTGCTGTAAAATGCTTGATTTCGAGAGTGAGCGAAACTAATGAAAACATTGTTGGGGTAAAACCTAAAGGGAAAGACCTAGCACCAAATCCAATTTGCCATCTGATCTAACTTCTGGAGGCAGTCAAAATGATCCTTAGAATTCTTCCCTACCTTATTCCTGTGCTGAGATACAGGCTGCTCCAACCTGCTGTAAAATGCTTGATTTCGAGAGTGAGCGAAACTAATGAAAACATTGTTGGGGTAAAACCTAAAGGGAAAGACCTAGCACCAAATCCAATTTGCCATCTGATCTAACTTCTGGAGGCAGTCAAAATGATCCTTAGAATTCTTCCCTACCTTATTCCTGTGCTGAGATACAGGCTGCTCCAACCTGCTGTAAAATGCTTGATTTCGAGAGTGAGCGAAACTAATGAAAACATTGTTGGGGTAAAACCTAAAGGGAAAGACCTAGCACCAAATCCAATTTGCCATCTGATCTAACTTCTGGAGGCAGTCAAAATGATCCTTAGAATTCTTCCCTACCTTATTCCTGTGATGAGATACAGGCTGCTCCAACCTGCTGTAAAATGCTTGATTTCGAGAGTGAGCGAAACTAATGAAAACATTGTTGGGGTAAAACCTAAAGGGAAAGACCTAGCACCAAATCCAATTGGCCATCTGATCTAACTTCTGGAGGCAGTCAAAATGATCCTTAGAATTCTTCCCTACCTTATTCCTGTGCTGAGATACAGGCTGCTCCAACCTGCTGTAAAATGCTTGATTTCGAGAGTGAGCGAAACTAATGAAAACATTGTTGGGGTAAAACCTAAAGGGAAAGACCTAGCACCAAATTCCATTGGCCATCTGATCTAACTTCTGGAGGCAGTCAAAATGAGTATTTGAATTCTTCCCTACCTTATTCCTGTGCTGAGATACAGGCTGCTCCAACCTGCTGTAAAATGCTTGATTTCGAGAGTGAGCGAAACTAATGAAAACATTGTTGGGGTAAAACCTAAAGGGAAAGACCTAGCACCAAATCCAATTTGCCATCTGATCTAACTTCTGGAGGCAGTCAAAATGATCCTTAGAATTCTTCCCTACCTTATTCCTGTGCTGAGATACAGGCTGCTCCAACCTGCTGTAAAATGCTTGATTTCGAGAGTGAGCGAAACTAATGAAAACATTGTTGGGGTAAAACCTAAAGGGAAAGACCTAGCACCAAATCCAATTTGCCATCTGATCTAACTTCTGGAGGCAGTCAAAATGATCCTTAGAATTCTTCCCTACCTTATTCCTGTGCTGAGATACAGGCTGCTCCAACCTGCTGTAAAATGCTTGATTTCGAGAGTGAGCGAAACTAATGAAAACATTGTTGGGGTAAAACCTAAAGGGAAAGACCTAGCACCAAATCCAATTTGCCATCTGATCTAACTTCTGGAGGCAGTCAAAATGATCCTTAGAATTCTTCCCTACCTTATTCCTGTGCTGAGATACAGGCTGCTCCAACCTGCTGTAAAATGCTTGATTTCGAGAGTGAGCGAAACTAATGAAAACATTGTTGGGGTAAAACCTAAAGGGAAAGACCTAGCACCAAATCCAATTTGCCATCTGATCTAACTTCTGGAGGCAGTCAAAATGATCCTTAGAATTCTTCCCTACCTTATTCCTGTGCTGAGATACAGGCTGCTCCAACCTGCTGTAAAATGCTTGATTTCGAGAGTGAGCGAAACTAATGAAAACATTGTTGGGGTAAAACCTAAAGGGAAAGACCTAGCACCAAATCCAATTTGCCATCTGATCTAACTTCTGGAGGCAGTCAAAATGATCCTTAGAATTCTTCCCTACCTTATTCCTGTGCTGAGATACAGGCTGCTCCAACCTGCTGTAAAATGCTTGCTTTCGAGAGTGAGCGAAACTAATGAAAACATTGTTGGGGTAAAACCTAAAGGGAAAGACCTAGCACCAAATCCAATTTGCCATCTGATCTAACTTCTGGAGGCAGTCAAAATGATCCTTAGAATTCTTCCCTACCTTATTCCTGTGCTGAGATACAGGCTGCTCCAACCTGCTGTAAAATGCTTGCTTTCGAGAGTGAGCGAAACTAATGAAAACATTGTTGGGGTAAAACCTAAAGGGAAAGACCTAGCACCAAATCCAATTTGCCATCTGATCTAACTTCTGGAGGCAGTCAAAATGATCCTTAGAATTCTTCCCTACCTTATTCCTGTGCTGAGATACAGGCTGCTCCAACCTGCTGTAAAATGCTTGATTTCGAGAGTGAGCGAAACTAATGAAAACATTGTTGGGGTAAAACCTAAAGGGAAAGACCTAGCACCAAATCCAATTTGCCATCTGATCTAACTTCTGGAGGCAGTCAAAATGATCCTTAGAATTCTTCCCTACCTTATTCCTGTGATGAGATACAGGCTGCTCCAACCTGCTGTAAAATGCTTGATTTCGAGAGTGAGCGAAACTAATGAAAACATTGTTGGGGTAAAACCTAAAGGGAAAGACCTAGCACCAAATCCAATTGGCCATCTGATCTAACTTCTGGAGGCAGTCAAAATGATCCTTAGAATTCTTCCCTACCTTATTCCTGTGCTGAGATACAGGCTGCTCCAACCTGCTGTAAAATGCTTGATTTCGAGAGTGAGCGAAACTAATGAAAACATTGTTGGGGTAAAACCTAAAGGGAAAGACCTAGCACCAAATCCAATTTGCCATCTGATCTAACTTCTGGAGGCAGTCAAAATGATCCTTAGAATTCTTCCCTACCTTATTCCTGTGCTGAGATACAGGCTGCTCCAACCTGCTGTAAAATGCTTGATTTCGAGAGTGAGCGAAACTAATGAAAACATTGTTGGGGTAAAACCTAAAGGGAAAGACCTAGCACCAAATCCAATTTGCCATCTGATCTAACTTCTGGAGGCAGTCAAAATGATCCTTAGAATTCTTCCCTACCTTATTCCTGTGCTGAGATACAGGCTGCTCCAACCTGCTGTAAAATGCTTGCTTTCGAGAGTGAGCGAAACTAATGAAAACATTGTTGGGGTAAAACCTAAAGGGAAAGACCTAGCACCAAATCCAATTTGCCATCTGATCTAACTTCTGGAGGCAGTCAAAATGATCCTTAGAATTCTTCCCTACCTTATTCCTGTGCTGAGATACAGGCTGCTCCAACCTGCTGTAAAATGCTTGCTTTCGAGAGTGAGCGAAACTAATGAAAACATTGTTGGGGTAAAACCTAAAGGGAAAGACCTAGCACCAAATCCAATTTGCCATCTGATCTAACTTCTGGAGGCAGTCAAAATGATCCTTAGAATTCTTCCCTACCTTATTCCTGTGCTGAGATACAGGCTGCTCCAACCTGCTGTAAAATGCTTGCTTTCGAGAGTGAGCGAAACTAATGAAAACATTGTTGGGGTAAAACCTAAAGGGAAAGACCTAGCACCAAATCCAATTTGCCATCTGATCTAACTTCTGGAGGCAGTCAAAATGATCCTTAGAATTCTTCCCTACCTTATTCCTGTGCTGAGATACAGGCTGCTCCAACCTGCTGTAAAATGCTTGATTTCGAGAGTGAGCGAAACTAATGAAAACATTGTTGGGGTAAAACCTAAAGGGAAAGACCTAGCACCAAATCCAATTTGCCATCTGATCTAACTTCTGGAGGCAGTCAAAATGATCCTTAGAATTCTTCCCTACCTTATTCCTGTGCTGAGATACAGGCTGCTCCAACCTGCTGTAAAATGCTTGATTTCGAGAGTGAGCGAAACTAATGAAAACATTGTTGGGGTAAAACCTAAAGGGAAAGACCTAGCACCAAATCCAATTTGCCATCTGATCTAACTTCTGGAGGCAGTCAAAATGATCCTTAGAATTCTTCCCTACCTTATTCCTGTGCTGAGATACAGGCTGCTCCAACCTGCTGTAAAATGCTTGATTTCGAGAGTGAGCGAAACTAATGAAAACATTGTTGGGGTAAAACCTAAAGGGAAAGACCTAGCACCAAATCCAATTTGCCATCTGATCTAACTTCTGGAGGCAGTCAAAATGAGTATTTGAATTCTTCCCTACCTTATTCCTGTGCTGAGATACAGGCTGCTCCAACCTGCTGTAAAATGCTTGATTTCGAGAGTGAGCGAAACTAATGAAAACATTGTTGGGGTAAAACCTAAAGGGAAAGACCTAGCACCAAATCCAATTTGCCATCTGATCTAACTTCTGGAGGCAGTCAAAATGATCCTTAGAATTCTTCCCTACCTTATTCCTGTGCTGAGATACAGGCTGCTCCAACCTGCTGTAAAATGCTTGCTTTCGAGAGTGAGCGAAACTAATGAAAACATTGTTGGGGTAAAACCTAAAGGGAAAGACCTAGCACCAAATCCAATTTGCCATCTGATCTAACTTCTGGAGGCAGTCAAAATGATCCTTAGAATTCTTCCCTACCTTATTCCTGTGCTGAGATACAGGCTGCTCCAACCTGCTGTAAAATGCTTGCTTTCGAGAGTGAGCGAAACTAATGAAAACATTGTTGGGGTAAAACCTAAAGGGAAAGACCTAGCACCAAATCCAATTTGCCATCTGATCTAACTTCTGGAGGCAGTCAAAATGATCCTTAGAATTCTTCCCTACCTTATTCCTGTGCTGAGATACAGGCTGCTCCAACCTGCTGTAAAATGCTTGCTTTCGAGAGTGAGCGAAACTAATGAAAACATTGTTGGGGTAAAACCTAAAGGGAAAGACCTAGCACCAAATCCAATTTGCCATCTGATCTAACTTCTGGAGGCAGTCAAAATGATCCTTAGAATTCTTCCCTACCTTATTCCTGTGCTGAGATACAGGCTGCTCCAACCTGCTGTAAAATGCTTGATTTCGAGAGTGAGCGAAACTAATGAAAACATTGTTGGGGTAAAACCTAAAGGGAAAGACCTAGCACCAAATCCAATTTGCCATCTGATCTAACTTCTGGAGGCAGTCAAAATGATCCTTAGAATTCTTCCCTACCTTATTCCTGTGCTGAGATACAGGCTGCTCCAACCTGCTGTAAAATGCTTGATTTCGAGAGTGAGCGAAACTAATGAAAACATTGTTGGGGTAAAACCTAAAGGGAAAGACCTAGCACCAAATCCAATTTGCCATCTGATCTAACTTCTGGAGGCAGTCAAAATGATCCTTAGAATTCTTCCCTACCTTATTCCTGTGCTGAGATACAGGCTGCTCCAACCTGCTGTAAAATGCTTGATTTCGAGAGTGAGCGAAACTAATGAAAACATTGTTGGGGTAAAACCTAAAGGGAAAGACCTAGCACCAAATCCAATTTGCCATCTGATCTAACTTCTGGAGGCAGTCAAAATGAGTATTTGAATTCTTCCCTACCTTATTCCTGTGCTGAGATACAGGCTGCTCCAACCTGCTGTAAAATGCTTGATTTCGAGAGTGAGCGAAACTAATGAAAACATTGTTGGGGTAAAACCTAAAGGGAAAGACCTAGCACCAAATCCAATTTGCCATCTGATCTAACTTCTGGAGGCAGTCAAAATGATCCTTAGAATTCTTCCCTACCTTATTCCTGTGCTGAGATACAGGCTGCTCCAACCTGCTGTAAAATGCTTGATTTCGAGAGTGAGCGAAACTAATGAAAACATTGTTGGGGTAAAACCTAAAGGGAAAGACCTAGCACCAAATCCAATTTGCCATCTGATCTAACTTCTGGAGGCAGTCAAAATGATCCTTAGAATTCTTCCCTACCTTATTCCTGTGCTGAGATACAGGCTGCTCCAACCTGCTGTAAAATGCTTGCTTTCGAGAGTGAGCGAAACTAATGAAAACATTGTTGGGGTAAAACCTAAAGGGAAAGACCTAGCACCAAATCCAATTTGCCATCTGATCTAACTTCTGGAGGCAGTCAAAATGATCCTTAGAATTCTTCCCTACCTTATTCCTGTGCTGAGATACAGGCTGCTCCAACCTGCTGTAAAATGCTTGATTTCGAGAGTGAGCGAAACTAATGAAAACATTGTTGGGGTAAAACCTAAAGGGAAAGACCTAGCACCAAATCCAATTTGCCATCTGATCTAACTTCTGGAGGCAGTCAAAATGATCCTTAGAATTCTTCCCTACCTTATTCCTGTGCTGAGATACAGGCTGCTCCAACCTGCTGTAAAATGCTTGATTTCGAGAGTGAGCGAAACTAATGAAAACATTGTTGGGGTAAAACCTAAAGGGAAAGACCTAGCACCAAATCCAATTTGCCATCTGATCTAACTTCTGGAGGCAGTCAAAATGATCCTTAGAATTCTTCCCTACCTTATTCCTGTGCTGAGATACAGGCTGCTCCAACCTGCTGTAAAATGCTTGAATTCGAGAGTGAGCGAAACTAATGAAAACATTGTTGGGGTAAAACCTAAAGGGAAAGACCTAGCACCAAATCCAATTTGCCATCTGATCTAACTTCTGGAGGCAGTCAAAATGATCCTTAGAATTCTTCCCTACCTTATTCCTGTGCTGAGATACAGGCTGCTCCAACCTGCTGTAAAATGCTTGATTTCGAGAGTGAGCAAAACTAATGAAAACATTGTTGGGGTAAAACCTAAAGGGAAAGACCTAGCACCAAATCCAATTTGCCATCTGATCTAACTTCTGGAGGCAGTCAAAATGATCCTTAGAATTCTTCCCTACCTTATTCCTGTGCTGAGATACAGGCTGCTCCAACCTGCTGTAAAATGCTTGATTTCGAGAGTGAGCGAAACTAATGAAAACATTGTTGGGGTAAAACCTAAAGGGAAAGACCTAGCACCAAATCCAATTTGCCATCTGATCTAACTTCTGGAGGCAGTCAAAATGATCCTTAGAATTCTTCCCTACCTTATTCCTGTGCTGAGATACAGGCTGCTCCAACCTGCTGTAAAATGCTTGATTTCGAGAGTGAGCGAAACTAATGAAAACATTGTTGGGGTAAAACCTAAAGGGAAAGACCTAGCACCAAATCCAATTTGCCATCTGATCTAACTTCTGGAGGCAGTCAAAATGATCCTTAGAATTCTTCCCTACCTTATTCCTGTGCTGAGATACAGGCTGCTCCAACCTGCTGTAAAATGCTTGCTTTCGAGAGTGAGCGAAACTAATGAAAACATTGTTGGGGTAAAACCTAAAGGGAAAGACCTAGCACCAAATTCCATTGGCCATCTGATCTAACTTCTGGAGGCAGTCAAAATGAGCATTTGAATTCTTCCCTACCTTATTCCTGTGCTGAGATACAGGCTGCTCCAACCTGCTGTAAAATGCTTGATTTCGAGAGTGAGCGAAACTAATGAAAACATTGTTGGGGTAAAACCTAAAGGGAAAGACCTAGCACCAAATCCAATTTGCCATCTGATCTAACTTCTGGAGGCAGTCAAAATGATCCTTAGAATTCTTCCCTACCTTATTCCTGTGCTGAGATACAGGCTGCTCCAACCTGCTGTAAAATGCTTGCTTTCGAGAGTGAGCGAAACTAATGAAAACATTGTTGGGGTAAAACCTAAAGGGAAAGACCTAGCACCAAATCCAATTTGCCATCTGATCTAACTTCTGGAGGCAGTCAAAATGATCCTTAGAATTCTTCCCTACCTTATTCCTGTGCTGAGATACAGGCTGCTCCAACCTGCTGTAAAATGCTTGATTTCGAGAGTGAGCGAAACTAATGAAAACATTGTTGGGGTAAAACCTAAAGGGAAAGACCTAGCACCAAATCCAATTTGCCATCTGATCTAACTTCTGGAGGCAGTCAAAATGATCCTTAGAATTCTTCCCTACCTTATTCCTGTGCTGAGATACAGGCTGCTCCAACCTGCTGGAAAATGCTTGCTTTCGAGAGTGAGCGAAACTAATGAAAACATTGTTGGGGTAAAACCTAAAGGGAAAGACCTAGCACCAAATCCAATTTGCCATCTGATCTAACTTCTGGAGGCAGTCAAAATGATCCTTAGAATTCTTCCCTACCTTATTCCTGTGCTGAGATACAGGCTGCTCCAACCTGCTGTAAAATGCTTGCTTTCGAGAGTGAGCGAAACTAATGAAAACATTGTTGGGGTAAAACCTAAAGGGAAAGACCTAGCACCAAATTCCATTGGCCATCTGATCTAACTTCTGGAGGCAGTCAAAATGAGCATTTGAATTCTTCCCTACCTTATTCCTGTGCTGAGATACAGGCTGCTCCAACCTGCTGTAAAATGCTTGATTTCGAGAGTGAGCGAAACTAATGAAAACATTGTTGGGGTAAAACCTAAAGGGAAAGACCTAGCACCAAATTCCATTGGCCATCTGATCTAACTTCTGGAGGCAGTCAAAATGATCCTTAGAATTCTTCCCTACCTTATTCCTGTGCTGAGATACAGGCTGCTCCAACCTGCTGTAAAATGCTTGATTTCGAGAGTGAGCGAAACTAATGAAAACATTGTTGGGGTAAAACCTAAAGGGAAAGACCTTGCACCAAATCCAATTTGCCATCTGATCTAACTTCTGGAGGCAGTCAAAATGAGTATTTGAATTCTTCCCTACCTTATTCCTGTGCTGAGATACAGGCTGCTCCGACCTGCTGTAAAATGCTTGATTTCGAGAGTGAGCGAAACTAATGAAAACATTGTTGGGGTAAAACCTAAAGGGAAAGACCTAGCACCAAATCCAATTTGCCATCTGATCTAACTTCTGGAGGCAGTCAAAATGATCCTTAGAATTCTTCCCTACCTTATTCCTGTGCTGAGATACAGGCTGCTCCAACCTGCTGTAAAATGCTTGATTTCGAGAGTGAGCGAAACTAATGAAAACATTGTTGGGGTAAAACCTAAAGGGAAAGACCTAGCACCAAATCCAATTTGCCATCTGATCTAACTTCTGGAGGCAGTCAAAATGATCCTTAGAATTCTTCCCTACCTTATTCCTGTGCTGAGATACAGGCTGCTCCAACCTGCTGTAAAATGCTTGATTTCGAGAGTGAGCGAAACTAATGAAAACATTGTTGGGGTAAAACCTAAAGGGAAAGACCTAGCACCAAATCCAATTTGCCATCTGATCTAACTTCTGGAGGCAGTCAAAATGATCCTTAGAATTCTTCCCTACCTTATTCCTGTGCTGAGATACAGGCTGCTCCAACCTGCTGTAAAATGCTTGATTTCGAGAGTGAGCGAAACTAATGAAAACATTGTTGGGGTAAAACCTAAAGGGAAAGACCTAGCACCAAATCCAATTTGCCATCTGATCTAACTTCTGGAGGCAGTCAAAATGATCCTTAGAATTCTTCCCTACCTTATTCCTGTGCTGAGATACAGGCTGCTCCAACCTGCTGTAAAATGCTTGATTTCGAGAGTGAGCGAAACTAATGAAAACATTGTTGGGGTAAAACCTAAAGGGAAAGACCTAGCACCAAATCCAATTTGCCATCTGATCTAACTTCTGGAGGCAGTCAAAATGATCCTTAGAATTCTTCCCTACCTTATTCCTGTGCTGAGATACAGGCTGCTCCAACCTGCTGTAAAATGCTTGCTTTCGAGAGTGAGCGAAACTAATGAAAACATTGTTGGGGTAAAACCTAAAGGGAAAGACCTAGCACCAAATTCCATTGGCCATCTGATCTAACTTCTGGAGGCAGTCAAAATGAGCATTTGAATTCTTCCCTACCTTATTCCTGTGCTGAGATACAGGCTGCTCCAACCTGCTGTAAAATGCTTGATTTCGAGAGTGAGCGAAACTAATGAAAACATTGTTGGGGTAAAACCTAAAGGGAAAGACCTAGCACCAAATTCCATTGGCCATCTGATCTAACTTCTGGAGGCAGTCAAAATGATCCTTAGAATTCTTCCCTACCTTATTCCTGTGCTGAGATACAGGCTGCTCCAACCTGCTGTAAAATGCTTGATTTCGAGAGTGAGCGAAACTAATGAAAACATTGTTGGGGTAAAACCTAAAGGGAAAGACCTTGCACCAAATCCAATTTGCCATCTGATCTAACTTCTGGAGGCAGTCAAAATGAGTATTTGAATTCTTCCCTACCTTATTCCTGTGCTGAGATACAGGCTGCTCCGACCTGCTGTAAAATGCTTGATTTCGAGAGTGAGCGAAACTAATGAAAACATTGTTGGGGTAAAACCTAAAGGGAAAGACCTAGCACCAAATCCAATTTGCCATCTGATCTAACTTCTGGAGGCAGTCAAAATGATCCTTAGAATTCTTCCCTACCTTATTCCTGTGCTGAGATACAGGCTGCTCCAACCTGCTGTAAAATGCTTGATTTCGAGAGTGAGCGAAACTAATGAAAACATTGTTGGGGTAAAACCTAAAGGGAAAGACCTAGCACCAAATCCAATTTGCCATCTGATCTAACTTCTGGAGGCAGTCAAAATGATCCTTAGAATTCTTCCCTACCTTATTCCTGTGCTGAGATACAGGCTGCTCCAACCTGCTGTAAAATGCTTGATTTCGAGAGTGAGCGAAACTAATGAAAACATTGTTGGGGTAAAACCTAAAGGGAAAGACCTAGCACCAAATCCAATTTGCCATCTGATCTAACTTCTGGAGGCAGTCAAAATGATCCTTAGAATTCTTCCCTACCTTATTCCTGTGCTGAGATACAGGCTGCTCCAACCTGCTGTAAAATGCTTGATTTCGAGAGTGAGCGAAACTAATGAAAACATTGTTGGGGTAAAACCTAAAGGGAAAGACCTAGCACCAAATCCAATTTGCCATCTGATCTAACTTCTGGAGGCAGTCAAAATGATCCTTAGAATTCTTCCCTACCTTATTCCTGTGCTGAGATACAGGCTGCTCCAACCTGCTGTAAAATGCTTGATTTCGAGAGTGAGCGAAACTAATGAAAACATTGTTGGGGTAAAACCTAAAGGGAAAGACCTAGCACCAAATCCAATTTGCCATCTGATCTAACTTCTGGAGGCAGTCAAAATGATCCTTAGAATTCTTCCCTACCTTATTCCTGTGCTGAGATACAGGCTGCTCCAACCTGCTGTAAAATGCTTGATTTCGAGAGTGAGCGAAACTAATGAAAACATTGTTGGGGTAAAACCTAAAGGGAAAGACCTAGCACCAAATCCAATTTGCCATCTGATCTAACTTCTGGAGGCAGTCAAAATGATCCTTAGAATTCTTCCCTACCTTATTCCTGTGCTGAGATACAGGCTGCTCCAACCTGCTGTAAAATGCTTGATTTCGAGAGTGAGCGAAACTAATGAAAACATTGTTGGGGTAAAACCTAAAGGGAAAGACCTAGCACCAAATCCAATTTGCCATCTGATCTAACTTCTGGAGGCAGTCAAAATGATCCTTAGAATTCTTCCCTACCTTATTCCTGTGCTGAGATACAGGCTGCTCCAACCTGCTGTAAAATGCTTGATTTCGAGAGTGAGCGAAACTAATGAAAACATTGTTGGGGTAAAACCTAAAGGGAAAGACCTAGCACCAAATCCAATTTGCCATCTGATCTAACTTCTGGAGGCAGTCAAAATGATCCTTAGAATTCTTCCCTACCTTATTCCTGTGCTGAGATACAGGCTGCTCCAACCTGCTGTAAAATGCTTGATTTCGAGAGTGAGCGAAACTAATGAAAACATTGTTGGGGTAAAACCTAAAGGGAAAGACCTAGCACCAAATCCAATTGGCCATCTGATCTAACTTCTGGAGGCAGTCAAAATGATCCTTAGAATTCTTCCCTACCTTATTCCTGTGCTGAGATACAGGCTGCTCCAACCTGCTGTAAAATGCTTGCTTTCGAGAGTGAGCGAAACTAATGAAAACATTGTTGGGGTAAAACCTAAAGGGAAAGACCTAGCACCAAATCCAATTTGCCAGCTGATCTAACTTCTGGAGGCAGTCAAAATGATCCTTAGAATTCTTCCCTACCTTATTCCTGTGCTGAGATACAGGCTGCTCCAACCTGCTGTAAAATGCTTGCTTTCGAGAGTGAGCGAAACTAATGAAAACATTGTTGGGGTAAAACCTAAAGGGAAAGACCTAGCACCAAATCCAATTGGCCATCTGATCTAACTTCTGGAGGCAGTCAAAATGATCCTTAGAATTCTTCCCTACCTTATTCCTGTGCTGAGATACAGGCTGCTCCAACCTGCTGTAAAATGCTTGATTTCGAGAGTGAGCGAAACTAATGAAAACATTGTTGGGGTAAAACCTAAAGGGAAAGACCTAGCACCCAAATTCCATTGGCCATCTGATCTAACTTCTGGAGGCAGTCAAAATGAGTATTTGAATTCTTCCCTACCTTATTCCTGTGCTGAGATACAGGCTGCTCCAACCTGCTGTAAAATGCTTGATTTCGAGAGTGAGCGAAACTAATGAAAACATTGTTGGGGTAAAACCTAAAGGGAAAGACCTAGCACCAAATCCAATTTGCCATCTGATCTAACTTCTGGAGGCAGTCAAAATGATCCTTAGAATTCTTCCCTACCTTATTCCTGTGCTGAGATACAGGCTGCTCCAACCTGCTGTAAAATGCTTGATTTCGAGAGTGAGCGAAACTAATGAAAACATTGTTGGGGTAAAACCTAAAGGGAAAGACCTAGCACCAAATCCAATTTGCCATCTGATCTAACTTCTGGAGGCAGTCAAAATGATCCTTAGAATTCTTCCCTACCTTATTCCTGTGCTGAGATACAGGCTGCTCCAACCTGCTGTAAAATGCTTGATTTCGAGAGTGAGCGAAACTAATGAAAACATTGTTGGGGTAAAACCTAAAGGGAAAGACCTAGCACCAAATCCAATTGGCCATCTGATCTAACTTCTGGAGGCAGTCAAAATGATCCTTAGAATTCTTCCCTACCTTATTCCTGTGCTGAGATACAGGCTGCTCCAACCTGCTGTAAAATGCTTGATTTCGAGAGTGAGCGAAACTAATGAAAACATTGTTGGGGTAAAACCTAAAGGGAAAGACCTAGCACCAAATCCAATTTGCCATCTGATCTAACTTCTGGAGGCAGTCAAAATGATCCTTAGAATTCTTCCCTACCTTATTCCTGTGCTGAGATACAGGCTGCTCCAACCTGCTGTAAAATGCTTGATTTCGAGAGTGAGCGAAACTAATGAAAACATTGTTGGGGTAAAACCTAAAGGGAAAGACCTAGCACCAAATCCAATTTGCCATCTGATCTAACTTCTGGAGGCAGTCAAAATGATCCTTAGAATTCTTCCCTACCTTATTCCTGTGCTGAGATACAGGCTGCTCCAACCTGCTGTAAAATGCTTGATTTCGAGAGTGAGCGAAACTAATGAAAACATTGTTGGGGTAAAACCTAAAGGGAAAGACCTAGCACCAAATCCAATTTGCCATCTGATCTAACTTCTGGAGGCAGTCAAAATGATCCTTAGAATTCTTCCCTACCTTATTCCTGTGCTGAGATACAGGCTGCTCCAACCTGCTGTAAAATGCTTGATTTCGAGAGTGAGCGAAACTAATGAAAACATTGTTGGGGTAAAACCTAAAGGGAAAGACCTAGCACCAAATCCAATTTGCCATCTGATCTAACTTCTGGAGGCAGTCAAAATGATCCTTAGAATTCTTCCCTACCTTATTCCTGTGCTGAGATACAGGCTGCTCCAACCTGCTGTAAAATGCTTGATTTCGAGAGTGAGCGAAACTAATGAAAACATTGTTGGGGTAAAACCTAAAGGGAAAGACCTAGCACCAAATCCAATTTGCCATCTGATCTAACTTCTGGAGGCAGTCAAAATGATCCTTAGAATTCTTCCCTACCTTATTCCTGTGCTGAGATACAGGCTGCTCCAACCTGCTGTAAAATGCTTGATTTCGAGAGTGAGCGAAACTAATGAAAACATTGTTGGGGTAAAACCTAAAGGGAAAGACCTAGCACCAAATTCCATTGGCCATCTGATCTAACTTCTGGAGGCAGTCAAAATGAGTATTTGAATTCTTCCCTACCTTATTCCTGTGCTGAGATACAGGCTGCTCCAACCTGCTGTAAAATGCTTGATTTCGAGAGTGAGCGAAACTAATGAAAACATTGTTGGGGTAAAACCTAAAGGGAAAGACCTAGCACCAAATCCAATTTGCCATCTGATCTAACTTCTGGAGGCAGTCAAAATGATCCTTAGAATTCTTCCCTACCTTATTCCTGTGCTGAGATACAGGCTGCTCCAACCTGCTGTAAAATGCTTGATTTCGAGAGTGAGCGAAACTAATGAAAACATTGTTGGGGTAAAACCTAAAGGGAAAGACCTAGCACCAAATCCAATTTGCCATCTGATCTAACTTCTGGAGGCAGTCAAAATGATCCTTAGAATTCTTCCCTACCTTATTCCTGTGCTGAGATACAGGCTGCTCCAACCTGCTGTAAAATGCTTGATTTCGAGAGTGAGCGAAACTAATGAAAACATTGTTGGGGTAAAACCTAAAGGGAAAGACCTAGCACCAAATCCAATTTGCCATCTGATCTAACTTCTGGAGGCAGTCAAAATGATCCTTAGAATTCTTCCCTACCTTATTCCTGTGCTGAGATACAGGCTGCTCCCAACCTGCTGTAAAATGCTTGATTTCGAGAGTGAGCGAAACTAATGAAAACATTGTTGGGGTAAAACCTAAAGGGAAAGACCTAGCACCAAATCCAATTTGCCATCTGATCTAACTTCTGGAGGCAGTCAAAATGATCCTTAGAATTCTTCCCTACCTTATTCCTGTGCTGAGATACAGGCTGCTCCAACCTGCTGTAAAATGCTTGATTTCGAGAGTGAGCGAAACTAATGAAAACATTGTTGGGGTAAAACCTAAAGGGAAAGACCTAGCACCAAATCCAATTTGCCATCTGATCTAACTTCTGGAGGCAGTCAAAATGATCCTTAGAATTCTTCCCTACCTTATTCCTGTGCTGAGATACAGGCTGCTCCAACCTGCTGTAAAATGCTTGATTTCGAGAGTGAGCGAAACTAATGAAAACATTGTTGGGGTAAAACCTAAAGGGAAAGACCTAGCACCAAATCCAATTTGCCATCTGATCTAACTTCTGGAGGCAGTCAAAATGATCCTTAGAATTCTTCCCTACCTTATTCCTGTGCTGAGATACAGGCTGCTCCAACCTGCTGTAAAATGCTTGATTTCGAGAGTGAGCGAAACTAATGAAAACATTGTTGGGGTAAAACCTAAAGGGAAAGACCTAGCACCAAATTCCATTGGCCATCTGATCTAACTTCTGGAGGCAGTCAAAATGAGTATTTGAATTCTTCCCTACCTTATTCCTGTGCTGAGATACAGGCTGCTCCAACCTGCTGTAAAATGCTTGATTTCGAGAGTGAGCGAAACTAATGAAAACATTGTTGGGGTAAAACCTAAAGGGAAAGACCTAGCACCAAATCCAATTTGCCATCTGATCTAACTTCTGGAGGCAGTCAAAATGATCCTTAGAATTCTTCCCTACCTTATTCCTGTGCTGAGATACAGGCTGCTCCAACCTGCTGTAAAATGCTTGCTTTCGAGAGTGAGCGAAACTAATGAAAACATTGTTGGGGTAAAACCTAAAGGGAAAGACCTAGCACCAAATCCAATTGGCCATCTGATCTAACTTCTGGAGGCAGTCAAAATGATCCTTAGAATTCTTCCCTACCTTATTCCTGTGCTGAGATACAGGCTGCTCCAACCTGCTGTAAAATGCTTGATTTCGAGAGTGAGCGAAACTAATGAAAACATTGTTGGGGTAAAACCTAAAGGGAAAGACCTAGCACCAAATCCAATTTGCCATCTGATCTAACTTCTGGAGGCAGTCAAAATGATCCTTAGAATTCTTCCCTACCTTATTCCTGTGCTGAGATACAGGCTGCTCCAACCTGCTGTAAAATGCTTGATTTCGAGAGTGAGCGAAACTAATGAAAACATTGTTGGGGTAAAACCTAAAGGGAAAGACCTAGCACCAAATCCAATTTGCCATCTGATCTAACTTCTGGAGGCAGTCAAAATGAGTATTTGAATTCTTCCCTACCTTATTCCTGTGCTGAGATACAGGCTGCTCCAACCTGCTGTAAAATGCTTGATTTCGAGAGTGAGCGAAACTAATGAAAACATTGTTGGGGTAAAACCTAAAGGGAAAGACCTAGCACCAAATCCAATTTGCCATCTGATCTAACTTCTGGAGGCAGTCAAAATGATCCTTAGAATTCTTCCCTACCTTATTCCTGTGCTGAGATACAGGCTGCTCCAACCTGCTGTAAAATGCTTGATTTCGAGAGTGAGCGAAACTAAAACATTGTTGGGGTAAAACCTAAAGGGAAAGACCTAGCACCAAATCCAATTTGCCATCTGATCTAACTTCTGGAGGCAGTCAAAATGATCCTTAGAATTCTTCCCTACCTTATTCCTGTGCTGAGATACAGGCTGCTCCAACCTGCTGTAAAATGCTTGATTTCGAGAGTGAGCGAAACTAATGAAAACATTGTTGGGGTAAAACCTAAAGGGAAAGACCTAGCACCAAATCCAATTTGCCATCTGATCTAACTTCTGGAGGCAGTCAAAATGATCCTTAGAATTCTTCCCTACCTTATTCCTGTGCTGAGATACAGGCTGCTCCAACCTGCTGTAAAATGCTTGATTTCGAGAGTGAGCGAAACTAATGAAAACATTGTTGGGGTAAAACCTAAAGGGAAAGACCTAGCACCAAATCCAATTTGCCATCTGATCTAACTTCTGGAGGCAGTCAAAATGATCCTTAGAATTCTTCCCTACCTTATTCCTGTGCTGAGATACAGGCTGCTCCAACCTGCTGTAAAATGCTTGATTTCGAGAGTGAGCGAAACTAATGAAAACATTGTTGGGGTAAAACCTAAAGGGAAAGACCTAGCACCAAATCCAATTTGCCATCTGATCTAACTTCTGGAGGCAGTCAAAATGATCCTTAGAATTCTTCCCTACCTTATTCCTGTGCTGAGATACAGGCTGCTCCAACCTGCTGTAAAATGCTTGATTTCGAGAGTGAGCGAAACTAATGAAAACATTGTTGGGGTAAAACCTAAAGGGAAAGACCTAGCACCAAATCCAATTTGCCATCTGATCTAACTTCTGGAGGCAGTCAAAATGATCCTTAGAATTCTTCCCTACCTTATTCCTGTGCTGAGATACAGGCTGCTCCAACCTGCTGTAAAATGCTTGATTTCGAGAGTGAGCGAAACTAATGAAAACATTGTTGGGGTAAAACCTAAAGGGAAAGACCTAGCACCAAATCCAATTTGCCATCTGATCTAACTTCTGGAGGCAGTCAAAATGATCCTTAGAATTCTTCCCTACCTTATTCCTGTGCTGAGATACAGGCTGCTCCAACCTGCTGTAAAATGCTTGATTTCGAGAGTGAGCGAAACTAATGAAAACATTGTTGGGGTAAAACCTAAAGGGAAAGACCTAGCACCAAATCCAATTTGCCATCTGATCTAACTTCTGGAGGCAGTCAAAATGATCCTTAGAATTCTTCCCTACCTTATTCCTGTGCTGAGATACAGGCTGCTCCAACCTGCTGTAAAATGCTTGATTTCGAGAGTGAGCGAAACTAATGAAAACATTGTTGGGGTAAAACCTAAAGGGAAAGACCTAGCACCAAATCCAATTTGCCATCTGATCTAACTTCTGGAGGCAGTCAAAATGATCCTTAGAATTCTTCCCTACCTTATTCCTGTGCTGAGATACAGGCTGCTCCAACCTGCTGTAAAATGCTTGATTTCGAGAGTGAGCGAAACTAATGAAAACATTGTTGGGGTAAAACCTAAAGGGAAAGACCTAGCACCAAATCCAATTTGCCATCTGATCTAACTTCTGGAGGCAGTCAAAATGATCCTTAGAATTCTTCCCTACCTTATTCCTGTGCTGAGATACAGGCTGCTCCAACCTGCTGTAAAATGCTTGATTTCGAGAGTGAGCGAAACTAATGAAAACATTGTTGGGGTAAAACCTAAAGGGAAAGACCTAGCACCAAATCCAATTTGCCATCTGATCTAACTTCTGGAGGCAGTCAAAATGATCCTTAGAATTCTTCCCTACCTTATTCCTGTGCTGAGATACAGGCTGCTCCAACCTGCTGTAAAATGCTTGCTTTCGAGAGTGAGCGAAACTAATGAAAACATTGTTGGGGTAAAACCTAAAGGGAAAGACCTAGCACCAAATCCAATTTGCCATCTGATCTAACTTCTGGAGGCAGTCAAAATGATCCTTAGAATTCTTCCCTACCTTATTCCTGTGCTGAGATACAGGCTGCTCCAACCTGCTGTAAAATGCTTGATTTCGAGAGTGAGCAAAACTAATGAAAACATTGTTGGGGTAAAACCTAAAGGGAAAGACCTAGCACCAAATCCAATTTGCCATCTGATCTAACTTCTGGAGGCAGTCAAAATGATCCTTAGAATTCTTCCCTACCTTATTCCTGTGCTGAGATACAGGCTGCTCCAACCTGCTGTAAAATGCTTGATTTCGAGAGGTGAGCGAAACTAATGAAAACATTGTTGGGGTAAAACCTAAAGGGAAAGACCTAGCACCAAATCCAATTTGCCATCTGATCTAACTTCTGGAGGCAGTCAAAATGATCCTTAGAATTCTTCCCTACCTTATTCCTGTGCTGAGATACAGGCTGCTCCAACCTGCTGTAAAATGCTTGATTTCGAGAGTGAGCGAAACTAATGAAAACATTGTTGGGGTAAAACCTAAAGGGAAAGACCTAGCACCAAATCCAATTTGCCATCTGATCTAACTTCTGGAGGCAGTCAAAATGATCCTTAGAATTCTTCCCTACCTTATTCCTGTGCTGAGATACAGGCTGCTCCAACCTGCTGTAAAATGCTTGATTTCGAGAGTGAGCGAAACTAATGAAAACATTGTTGGGGTAAAACCTAAAGGGAAAGACCTAGCACCAAATCCAATTTGCCATCTGATCTAACTTCTGGAGGCAGTCAAAATGATCCTTAGAATTCTTCCCTACCTTATTCCTGTGCTGAGATACAGGCTGCTCCAACCTGCTGTAAAATGCTTGATTTCGAGAGTGAGCGAAACTAATGAAAACATTGTTGGGGTAAAACCTAAAGGGAAAGACCTAGCACCAAATCCAATTTGCCATCTGATCTAACTTCTGGAGGCAGTCAAAATGATCCTTAGAATTCTTCCCTACCTTATTCCTGTGCTGAGATACAGGCTGCTCCAACCTGCTGTAAAATGCTTGATTTCGAGAGTGAGCGAAACTAATGAAAACATTGTTGGGGTAAAACCTAAAGGGAAAGACCTAGCACCAAATCCAATTTGCCATCTGATCTAACTTCTGGAGGCAGTCAAAATGATCCTTTGAATTCTTCCCTACCTTATTCCTGTGCTGAGATACAGGCTGCTCCAACCTGCTGTAAAATGCTTGATTTCGAGAGTGAGCGAAACTAATGAAAACATTGTTGGGGTAAAACCTAAAGGGAAAGACCTAGCACCAAATCCAATTTGCCATCTGATCTAACTTCTGGAGGCAGTCAAAATGATCCTTAGAATTCTTCCCTACCTTATTCCTGTGCTGAGATACAGGCTGCTCCAACCTGCTGTAAAATGCTTGATTTCGAGAGTGAGCGAAACTAATGAAAACATTGTTGGGGTAAAACCTAAAGGGAAAGACCTAGCACCAAATCCAATTTGCCATCTGATCTAACTTCTGGAGGCAGTCAAAATGATCCTTAGAATTCTTCCCTACCTTATTCCTGTGCTGAGATACAGGCTGCTCCAACCTGCTGTAAAATGCTTGATTTCGAGAGTGAGCGAAACTAATGAAAACATTGTTGGGGTAAAACCTAAAGGGAAAGACCTAGCACCAAATCCAATTTGCCATCTGATCTAACTTCTGGAGGCAGTCAAAATGATCCTTAGAATTCTTCCCTACCTTATTCCTGTGCTGAGATACAGGCTGCTCCAACCTGCTGTAAAATGCTTGATTTCGAGAGTGAGCGAAACTAATGAAAACATTGTTGGGGTAAAACCTAAAGGGAAAGACCTAGCACCAAATCCAATTTGCCATCTGATCTAACTTCTGGAGGCAGTCAAAATGATCCTTAGAATTCTTCCCTACCTTATTCCTGTGCTGAGATACAGGCTGCTCCAACCTGCTGTAAAATGCTTGATTTCGAGAGTGAGCGAAACTAATGAAAACATTGTTGGGGTAAAACCTAAAGGGAAAGACCTAGCACCAAATCCAATTTGCCATCTGATCTAACTTCTGGAGGCAGTCAAAATGATCCTTAGAATTCTTCCCTACCTTATTCCTGTGCTGAGATACAGGCTGCTCCAACCTGCTGTAAAATGCTTGATTTCGAGAGTGAGCGAAACTAATGAAAACATTGTTGGGGTAAAACCTAAAGGGAAAGACCTAGCACCAAATCCAATTTGCCATCTGATCTAACTTCTGGAGGCAGTCAAAATGATCCTTAGAATTCTTCCCTACCTTATTCCTGTGCTGAGATACAGGCTGCTCCAACCTGCTGTAAAATGCTTGATTTCGAGAGTGAGCGAAACTAATGAAAACATTGTTGGGGTAAAACCTAAAGGGAAAGACCTAGCACCAAATCCAATTTGCCATCTGATCTAACTTCTGGAGGCAGTCAAAATGATCCTTAGAATTCTTCCCTACCTTATTCCTGTGCTGAGATACAGGCTGCTCCAACCTGCTGTAAAATGCTTGATTTCGAGAGTGAGCGAAACTAATGAAAACATTGTTGCGGTAAAACCTAAAGGGAAAGACCTAGCACCAAATCCAATTTGCCATCTGATCTAACTTCTGGAGGCAGTCAAAATGATCCTTAGAATTCTTCCCTACCTTATTCCTGTGCTGAGATACAGGCTGCTCCAACCTGCTGTA
>NW_027143516.1:0-57074 GCF_026170545.1 Melanerpes formicivorus | reverse complement strand
CTTAGAATTCTTCCCTACCTTATTCCTGTGCTGAGATACAGGCTGCTCCAACCTGCTGTAAAATGCTTGATTTCGAGAGTGAGCGAAACTAATGAAAACATTGTTGGGGTAAAACCTAAAGGGAAAGACCTAGCACCAAATCCAATTTGCCATCTGATCTAACTTCTGGAGGCAGTCAAAATGAGCCTTAGAATTCTTCCCTACCTTATTCCTGTGCTGAGATACAGGCTGCTCCAACCTGCTGTAAAATGCTTGATTTCGAGAGTGATTGAAACTAATGAAAACATTGTTGGGGTAAAACCTAAAGGGAAAGACCTAGCACCAAATCCAATTTGCCATCTGATCTAACTTCTGGAGGCAGTCAAAATGATCCTTAGAATTCTTCCCTACCTTATTCCTGTGCTGAGATACAGGCTGCTCCAACCTGCTGTAAAATGCTTGATTTCGAGAGTGAGCGAAACTAATGAAAACATTGTTGGGGTAAAACCTAAAGGGAAAGACCTAGCACCAAATCCAATTTGCCATCTGATCTAACTTCTGGAGGCAGTCAAAATGATCCTTAGAATTCTTCCCTACCTTATTCCTGTGCTGAGATACAGGCTGCTCCAACCTGCTGTAAAATGCTTGATTTCGAGAGTGAGCGAAACTAATGAAAACATTGTTGGGGTAAAACCTAAAGGGAAAGACCTAGCACCAAATCCAATTTGCCATCTGATCTAACTTCTGGAGGCAGTCAAAATGAGCCTTAGAATTCTTCCCTACCTTATTCCTGTGCTGAGATACAGGCTGCTCCAACCTGCTGTAAAATGCTTGATTTCGAGAGTGAGCGAAACTAATGAAAACATTGTTGGGGTAAAACCTAAAGGGAAAGACCTAGCACCAAATCCAATTTGCCATCTGATCTAACTTCTGGAGGCAGTCAAAATGAGCCTTAGAATTCTTCCCTACCTTATTCCTGTGCTGAGATACAGGCTGCTCCAACCTGCTGTAAAATGCTTGATTTCGAGAGTGAGCGAAACTAATGAAAACATTGTTGGGGTAAAACCTAAAGGGAAAGACCTAGCACCAAATCCAATTTGCCATCTGATCTAACTTCTGGAGGCAGTCAAAATGATCCTTAGAATTCTTCCCTACCTTATTCCTGTGCTGAGATACAGGCTGCTCCAACCTGCTGTAAAATGCTTGATTTCGAGAGTGAGCGAAACTAATGAAAACATTGTTGGGGTAAAACCTAAAGGGAAAGACCTAGCACCAAATCCAATTTGCCATCTGATCTAACTTCTGGAGGCAGTCAAAATGATCCTTAGAATTCTTCCCTACCTTATTCCTGTGCTGAGATACAGGCTGCTCCAACCTGCTGTAAAATGCTTGATTTCGAGAGTGAGCGAAACTAATGAAAACATTGTTGGGGTAAAACCTAAAGGGAAAGACCTAGCACCAAATCCAATTTGCCATCTGATCTAACTTCTGGAGGCAGTCAAAATGATCCTTAGAATTCTTCCCTACCTTATTCCTGTGCTGAGATACAGGCTGCTCCAACCTGCTGTAAAATGCTTGATTTCGAGAGTGAGCGAAACTAATGAAAACATTGTTGGGGTAAAACCTAAAGGGAAAGACCTAGCACCAAATCCAATTTGCCATCTGATCTAACTTCTGGAGGCAGTCAAAATGAGCCTTAGAATTCTTCCCTACCTTATTCCTGTGCTGAGATACAGGCTGCTCCAACCTGCTGTAAAATGCTTGATTTCGAGAGTGAGCGAAACTAATGAAAACATTGTTGGGGTAAAACCTAAAGGGAAAGACCTAGCACCAAATCCAATTTGCCATCTGATCTAACTTCTGGAGGCAGTCAAAATGAGCCTTAGAATTCTTCCCTACCTTATTCCTGTGCTGAGATACAGGCTGCTCCAACCTGCTGTAAAATGCTTGATTTCGAGAGTGAGCGAAACTAATGAAAACATTGTTGGGGTAAAACCTAAAGGGAAAGACCTAGCACCAAATCCAATTTGCCATCTGATCTAACTTCTGGAGGCAGTCAAAATGAGCCTTAGAATTCTTCCCTACCTTATTCCTGTGCTGAGATACAGGCTGCTCCAACCTGCTGTAAAATGCTTGACTTCGAGAGTGAGCGAAACTAATGAAAACATTGTTGGGGTAAAACCTAAAGGGAAAGACCTAGCACCAAATCCAATTTGCCATCTGATCTAACTTCTGGAGGCAGTCAAAATGATCCTTAGAATTCTTCCCTACCTTATTCCTGTGCTGAGATACAGGCTGCTCCAACCTGCTGTAAAATGCTTGATTTCGAGAGTGAGCGAAACTAATGAAAACATTGTTGGGGTAAAACCTAAAGGGAAAGACCTAGCACCAAATCCAATTTGCCATCTGATCTAACTTCTGGAGGCAGTCAAAATGATCCTTAGAATTCTTCCCTACCTTATTCCTGTGCTGAGATACAGGCTGCTCCAACCTGCTGTAAAATGCTTGATTTCGAGAGTGAGCGAAACTAATGAAAACATTGTTGGGGTAAAACCTAAAGGGAAAGACCTAGCACCAAATCCAATTTGCCATCTGATCTAACTTCTGGAGGCAGTCAAAATGAGCCTTAGAATTCTTCCCTACCTTATTCCTGTGCTGAGATACAGGCTGCTCCAACCTGCTGTAAAATGCTTGATTTCGAGAGTGAGCGAAACTAATGAAAACATTGTTGGGGTAAAACCTAAAGGGAAAGACCTAGCACCAAATCCAATTTGCCATCTGATCTAACTTCTGGAGGCAGTCAAAATGATCCTTAGAATTCTTCCCTACCTTATTCCTGTGCTGACATACAGGCTGCTCCAACCTGCTGTAAAATGCTTGATTTCGAGAGTGAGCGAAACTAATGAAAACATTGTTGGGGTAAAACCTAAAGGGAAAGACCTAGCACCAAATCCAATTTGCCATCTGATCTAACTTCTGGAGGCAGTCAAAATGAGCCTTAGAATTCTTCCCTACCTTATTCCTGTGCTGAGATACAGGCTGCTCCAACCTGCTGTAAAATGCTTGATTTCGAGAGTGAGCGAAACTAATGAAAACATTGTTGGGGTAAAACCTAAAGGGAAAGACCTAGCACCAAATCCAATTTGCCATCTGATCTAACTTCTGGAGGCAGTCAAAATGAGCCTTAGAATTCTTCCCTACCTTATTCCTGTGCTGAGATACAGGCTGCTCCAACCTGCTGTAAAATGCTTGATTTCGAGAGTGAGCGAAACTAATGAAAACATTGTTGGGGTAAAACCTAAAGGGAAAGACCTAGCACCAAATCCAATTTGCCATCTGATCTAACTTCTGGAGGCAGTCAAAATGAGCCTTAGAATTCTTCCCTACCTTATTCCTGTGCTGAGATACAGGCTGCTCCAACCTGCTGTAAAATGCTTGATTTCGAGAGTGAGCGAAACTAATGAAAACATTGTTGGGGTAAAACCTAAAGGGAAAGACCTAGCACCAAATCCAATTTGCCATCTGATCTAACTTCTGGAGGCAGTCAAAATGAGCCTTAGAATTCTTCCCTACCTTATTCCTGTGCTGAGATACAGGCTGCTCCAACCTGCTGTAAAATGCTTGATTTCGAGAGTGAGCGAAACTAATGAAAACATTGTTGGGGTAAAACCTAAAGGGAAAGACCTAGCACCAAATCCAATTTGCCATCTGATCTAACTTCTGGAGGCAGTCAAAATGATCCTTAGAATTCTTCCCTACCTTATTCCTGTGCTGAGATACAGGCTGCTCCAACCTGCTGTAAAATGCTTGATTTCGAGAGTGAGCGAAACTAATGAAAACATTGTTGGGGTAAAACCTAAAGGGAAAGACCTAGCACCAAATCCAATTTGCCATCTGATCTAACTTCTGGAGGCAGTCAAAATGATCCTTAGAATTCTTCCCTACCTTATTCCTGTGCTGAGATACAGGCTGCTCCAACCTGCTGTAAAATGCTTGATTTCGAGAGTGAGCAAAACTAATGAAAACATTGTTGGGGTAAAACCTAAAGGGAAAGACCTAGCACCAAATCCAATTTGCCATCTGATCTAACTTCTGGAGGCAGTCAAAATGATCCTTAGAATTCTTCCCTACCTTATTCCTGTGCTGAGATACAGGCTGCTCCAACCTGCTGTAAAATGCTTGATTTCGAGAGTGAGCGAAACTAATGAAAACATTGTTGGGGTAAAACCTAAAGGGAAAGGACCTAGCACCAAATCCAATTTGCCATCTGATCTAACTTCTGGAGGCAGTCAAAATGAGCCTTAGAATTCTTCCCTACCTTATTCCTGTGCTGAGATACAGGCTGCTCCAACCTGCTGTAAAAATGCTTGATTTCGAGAGTGAGCGAAACTAATGAAAACATTGTTGGGGTAAAACCTAAAGGGAAAGACCTAGCACCAAATCCAATTTGCCATCTGATCTAACTTCTGGAGGCAGTCAAAATGAGCCTTAGAATTCTTCCCTACCTTATTCCTGTGCTGAGATACAGGCTGCTCCAACCTGCTGTAAAATGCTTGATTTCGAGAGTGAGCGAAACTAATGAAAACATTGTTGGGGTAAAACTAAAGGGAAAGACCTAGCACCAAATCCAATTTGCCATCTGATCTAACTTCTGGAGGCAGTCAAAATGAGCCTTAGAATTCTTCCCTACCTTATTCCTGTGCTGAGATACAGGCTGCTCCAACCTGCTGTAAAATGCTTGATTTCGAGAGTGAGCGAAACTAATGAAAACATTGTTGGGGTAAAACCTAAAGGGAAAGACCTAGCACCAAATCCAATTTGCCATCTGATCTAACTTCTGGAGGCAGTCAAAATGAGCCTTAGAATTCTTCCCTACCTTATTCCTGTGCTGAGATACAGGCTGCTCCAACCTGCTGTAAAATGCTTGATTTCGAGAGTGAGCGAAACTAATGAAAACATTGTTGGGGTAAAACCTAAAGGGAAAGACCTAGCACCAAATCCAATTTGCCATCTGATCTAACTTCTGGAGGCAGTCAAAATGAGCCTTAGAATTCTTCCCTACCTTATTCCTGTGCTGAGATACAGGCTGCTCCAACCTGCTGTAAAATGCTTGATTTCGAGAGTGAGCGAAACTAATGAAAACATTGTTGGGGTAAAACCTAAAGGGAAAGACCTAGCACCAAATCCAATTTGCCATCTGATCTAACTTCTGGAGGCAGTCAAAATGAGCCTTAGAATTCTTCCCTACCTTATTCCTGTGCTGAGATACAGGCTGCTCCAACCTGCTGTAAAATGCTTGATTTCGAGAGTGAGCGAAAGTAATGAAAACATTGTTGGGGTAAAACCTAAAGGGAAAGACCTAGCACCAAATCCAATTTGCCATCTGATCTAACTTCTGGAGGCAGTCAAAATGAGCCTTAGAATTCTTCCCTACCTTATTCCCTGTGCTGAGATACAGGCTGCTCCAACCTGCTGTAAAATGCTTGATTTCGAGAGTGAGCGAAACTAATGAAAACATTGTTGGGGTAAAACCTAAAGGGAAAGACCTAGCACCAAATCCAATTTGCCATCTGATCTAACTTCTGGAGGCAGTCAAAATGAGCCTTAGAATTCTTCCCCTACCTTATTCCTGTGCTGAGATACAGGCTGCTCCAACCTGCTGTAAAATGCTTGATTTCGAGAGTGAGCGAAACTAATGAAAACATTGTTGGGGTAAAACCTAAAGGGAAAGACCTAGCACCAAATCCAATTTGCCATCTGATCTAAACTTCTGGAGGCAGTCAAAATGATCCTTAGAATTCTTCCCTACCTTATTCCTGTGCTGAGATACAGGCTGCCTCCAACCTGCTGTAAAATGCTTGATTTCGAGAGTGAGCGAAACTAATGAAAACATTGTTGGGGTAAAACCTAAAGGGAAAGACCTAGCACCAAATCCAATTTGCCATCTGATCTAACTTCTGGAGGCAGTCAAAAATGAGCCTTAGAATTCTTCCCTACCTTATTCCTGTGCTGAGATACAGGCTGCTCCAACCCTGCTGTAAAATGCTTGATTTCGAGAGTGAGCGAAACTAATGAAAACATTGTTGGGGTAAAAACCTAAAGGGAAAGACCTAGCACCAAATCCAATTTGCCATCTGATCTAACTTCTGGAGGCAGTCAAAATGAGCCTTAGAATTCTTCCCTACCTTATTCCTGTGCTGAGATACAGGCTGCTCCAACCTGCTGTAAAATGCTTGATTTCGAGAGTGAGCGAAACTAATGAAAACATTGTTGGGGTAAAAACCTAAAGGGAAAGACCTAGCACCAAATCCAATTTGCCATCTGATCTAACTTCTGGAGGCAGTCAAAATGAGCCTTAGAATTCTTCCCTACCTTATTCCTGTGCTGAGATACAGGCTGCTCCAACCTGCTGTAAAATGCTTGATTTCGAGAGTGAGCGAAACTAATGAAAACATTGTTGGGGTAAAACCTAAAGGGAAAGACCTAGCACCAAATCCAATTTGCCATCTGATCTAACTTCTGGAGGCAGTCAAAATGAGCCTTAGAATTCTTCCCTACCTTATTCCTGTGCTGAGATACAGGCTGCTCCAACCTGCTGTAAAATGCTTGATTTCGAGAGTGAGCGAAACTAATGAAAACATTGTTGGGGTAAAACCTAAAGGGAAAGACCTAGCACCAAATCCAATTTGCCATCTGATCTAACTTCTGGAGGCAGTCAAAATGAGCCTTAGAATTCTTCCCTACCTTATTCCTGTGCTGAGATACAGGCTGCTCCAACCTGCTGTAAAATGCTTGATTTCGAGAGTGAGCGAAACTAATGAAAACATTGTTGGGGTAAAAACCTAAAGGGAAAGACCTAGCACAAAATCCAATTTGCCATCTGATCTAACTTCTGGAGGCAGTCAAAATGATCCTTAGAATTCTTCCCTACCTTATTCCTGTGCTGAGATACAGGCTGCTCCAACCTGCTGTAAAATGCTTGATTTCGAGAGTGAGCGAAACTAATGAAAACATTGTTGGGGTAAAACCTAAAGGGAAAGACCTAGCACCAAATCCAATTTGCCATCTGATCTAACTTCTGGAGGCAGTCAAAATGATCCTTAGAATTCTTCCCTACCTTATTCCTGTGCTGAGATACAGGCTGCTCCAACCTGCTGTAAAATGCTTGATTTCGAGAGTGAGCGAAACTAATGAAAACATTGTTGGGGTAAAACCTAAAGGGAAAGACCTAGCACCAAATCCAATTTGCCATCTGATCTAACTTCTGGAGGCAGTCAAAATGATCCTTAGAATTCTTCCCTACCTTATTCCTGTGCTGAGATACAGGCTGCTCCAACCTGCTGTAAAATGCTTGATTTCGAGAGTGAGCGAAACTAATGAAAACATTGTTGGGGTAAAAACCTAAAGGGAAAGACCTAGCACCAAATCCAATTTGCCATCTGATCTAACTTCTGGAGGCAGTCAAAATGAGCCTTAGAATTCTTCCCCTACCTTATTCCTGTGCTGAGATACAGGCTGCTCCAACCTGCTGTAAAATGCTTGATTTCGAGAGTGAGCGAAACTAATGAAACATTGTTGGGGTAAAACCTAAAGGGAAAGACCTAGCACCAAATCCAATTTTGCCATCTGATCTAACTTCTGGAGGCAGTCAAAATGAGCCTTAGAATTCTTCCCTACCTTATTCCTGTGCTGAGATACAGGCTGCTCCAACCTGCTGTAAAATGCTTGATTTCGAGAGTGAGCGAAACTAATGAAAACATTGTTGGGGTAAAACCTAAAGGGAAAGACCTAGCACCAAATCCAATTTGCCATCTGATCTAACTTCTGGAGGCAGTCAAAATGAGCCTTAGAATTCTTCCCTACCTTATTCCTGTGCTGAGATACAGGCTGCTCCAACCTGCTGTAAAATGCTTGACTTCGAGAGTGAGCGAAACTAAGGAAAACATTGTTGGGGTAAAACCTAAAGGGAAAGACCTAGCACCAAATCCAATTTGCCATCTGATCTAACTTCTGGAGGCAGTCAAAAATGATCCTTAGAATTCTTCCCTACCTTATTCCTGTGCTGAGATACAGGCTGCTCCAACCTGCTGTAAAATGCTTGATTTCGAGAGTGAGCGAAACTAATGAAAACATTGTTGGGGTAAAACCTAAAGGGAAAGACCTAGCACCAAATCCAATTTGCCATCTGATCTAACTTCTGGAGGCAGTCAAAATGATCCTTAGAATTCTTCCCTACCTTATTCCTGTGCTGAGATACAGGCTGCTCCAACCTGCTGTAAAATGCTTGATTTCGAGAGTGAGCGAAACTAATGAAAACATTGTTGGGGTAAAACCTAAAGGGAAAGACCTAGCACCAAATCCAATTTGCCATCTGATCTAACTTCTGGAGGCAGTCAAAATGAGCCTTAGAATTCTTCCCTACCTTATTCCTGTGCTGAGATACAGGCTGCTCCAACCTGCTGTAAAATGCTTGATTTCGAGAGTGAGCGAAACTAATGAAAACATTGTTGGGGTAAAACCTAAAGGGAAAGACCTAGCACCAAATCCAATTTGCCATCTGATCTAACTTCTGGAGGCAGTCAAAATGATCCTTAGAATTCTTCCCTACCTTATTCCTGTGCTGACATACAGGCTGCTCCAACCTGCTGTAAAATGCTTGATTTCGAGAGTGAGCGAAACTAATGAAAACATTGTTGGGGTAAAACCTAAAGGGAAAGACCTAGCACCAAATCCAATTTGCCATCTGATCTAACTTCTGGAGGCAGTCAAAATGAGCCTTAGAATTCTTCCCTACCTTATTCCTGTGCTGAGATACAGGCTGCTCCAACCTGCTGTAAAATGCTTGATTTCGAGAGTGAGCGAAACTAATGAAAACATTGTTGGGGTAAAACCTAAAGGGAAAGACCTAGCACCAAATCCAATTTGCCATCTGATCTAACTTCTGGAGGCAGTCAAAATGAGCCTTAGAATTCTTCCCTACCTTATTCCTGTGCTGAGATACAGGCTGCTCCAACCTGCTGTAAAATGCTTGATTTCGAGAGTGAGCGAAACTAATGAAAAACATTGTTGGGGTAAAACCTAAAGGGAAAGACCTAGCACCAAATCCAATTTGCCATCTGATCTAACTTCTGGAGGCAGTCAAAATGAGCCTTAGAATTCTTCCCTACCTTATTCCTGTGCTGAGATACAGGCTGCTCCAACCTGCTGTAAAATGCTTGATTTCGAGAGTGAGCGAAACTAATGAAAACATTGTTGGGGTAAAACCTAAAGGGAAAGACCTAGCACCAAATCCAATTTGCCATCTGATCTAACTTCTGGAGGCAGTCAAAATGATCCTTAGAATTCTTCCCTACCTTATTCCTGTGCTGAGATACAGGCTGCTCCAACCTGCTGTAAAATGCTTGATTTCGAGAGTGAGCGAAACTAATGAAAACATTGTTGGGGTAAAACCTAAAGGGAAAGACCTAGCACCAAATCCAATTTGCCATCTGATCTAACTTCTGGAGGCAGTCCAAAATGATCCTTAGAATTCTTCCCTACCTTATTCCTGTGCTGAGATACAGGCTGCTCCAACCTGCTGTAAAATGCTTGATTTCGAGAGTGAGCAAAACTAATGAAAACATTGTTGGGGTAAAACCTAAAGGGAAAGACCTAGCACCAAATCCAATTTGCCATCTGATCTAACTTCTGGAGGCAGTCAAAATGATCCTTAGAATTCTTCCCTACCTTATTCCTGTGCTGAGATACAGGCTGCTCCAACCTGCTGTAAAATGCTTGATTTCGAGAGTGAGCGAAACTAATGAAAACATTGTTGGGGTAAAACCTAAAGGGAAAGACCTAGCACCAAATCCAATTTGCCATCTGATCTAACTTCTGGAGGCAGTCAAAATGAGCCTTAGAATTCTTCCCTACCTTATTCCTGTGCTGAGATACAGGCTGCTCCAACCTGCTGTAAAATGCTTGATTTCGAGAGTGAGCGAAACTAATGAAAAACATTGTTGGGGGTAAAACCTAAAGGGAAAGACCTAGCACCAAATCCAATTTGCCATCTGATCTAACTTCTGGAGGCAGTCAAAATGAGCCTTAGAATTCTTCCCTACCTTATTCCTGTGCTGAGATACAGGCTGCTCCAACCTGCTGTAAAATGCTTGATTTCGAGAGTGAGCGAAACTAATGAAAACATTGTTGGGGTAAAACCTAAAGGGAAAGACCTAGCACCAAATCCAATTTGCCATCTGATCTAACTTCTGGAGGCAGTCAAAATGAGCCTTAGAATTCTTCCCTACCTTATTCCTGTGCTGAGATACAGGCTGCTCCAACCTGCTGTAAAATGCTTGATTTCGAGAGTGAGCGAAACTAATGAAAACATTGTTGGGGTAAAACCTAAAGGGAAAGACCTAGCACCAAATCCAATTTGCCATCTGATCTAACTTCTGGAGGCAGTCAAAATGAGCCTTAGAATTCTTCCCTACCTTATTCCTGTGCTGAGATACAGGCTGCTCCAACCTGCTGTAAAATGCTTGATTTCGAGAGTGAGCGAAACTAATGAAAACATTGTTGGGGTAAAACCTAAAGGGAAAGACCTAGCACCAAATCCAATTTGCCATCTGATCTAACTTCTGGAGGCAGTCAAAATGATCCTTAGAATTCTTCCCTACCTTATTCCTGTGCTGAGATACAGGCTGCTCCAACCTGCTGTAAAATGCTTGATTTCGAGAGTGAGCAAAACTAATGAAAACATTGTTGGGGTAAAACCTAAAGGGAAAGACCTAGCACCAAATCCAATTTGCCATCTGATCTAACTTCTGGAGGCAGTCAAAATGAGCCTTAGAATTCTTCCCTACCTTATTCCTGTGCTGAGATACAGGCTGCTCCAACCTGCTGTAAAATGCTTGATTTCGAGAGTGAGCGAAACTAATGAAAACATTGTTGGGGTAAAACCTAAAGGGAAAGACCTAGCACCAAATCCAATTTGCCATCTGATCTAACTTCTGGAGGCAGTCAAAATGAGCCTTAGAATTCTTCCCTACCTTATTCCTGTGCTGAGATACAGGCTGCTCCAACCTGCTGTAAAATGCTTGATTTCGAGAGTGAGCGAAACTAATGAAAACATTGTTGGGGTAAAACCTAAAGGGAAAGACCTAGCACCAAATCCAATTTGCCATCTGATCTAACTTCTGGAGGCAGTCAAAATGAGCCTTAGAATTCTTCCCTACCTTATTCCTGTGCTGAGATACAGGCTGCTCCAACCTGCTGTAAAATGCTTGATTTCGAGAGTGAGCGAAACTAATGAAAACATTGTTGGGGTAAAACCTAAAGGGAAAGACCTAGCACCAAATCCAATTTGCCATCTGATCTAACTTCTGGAGGCAGTCAAAATGAGCCTTAGAATTCTTCCCTACCTTATTCCTGTGCTGAGATACAGGCTGCTCCAACCTGCTGTAAAATGCTTGATTTCGAGAGTGAGCGAAACTAATGAAAACATTGTTGGGGTAAAACCTAAAGGGAAAGACCTAGCACCAAATCCAATTTGCCATCTGATCTAACTTCTGGAGGCAGTCAAAATGAGCCTTAGAATTCTTCCCTACCTTATTCCTGTGCTGAGATACAGGCTGCTCCAACCTGCTGTAAAATGCTTGATTTCGAGAGTGAGCGAAACTAATGAAAACATTGTTGGGGTAAAACCTAAAGGGAAAGACCTAGCACCAAATCCAATTTGCCATCTGATCTAACTTCTGGAGGCAGTCAAAATGAGCCTTAGAATTCTTCCCTACCTTATTCCTGTGCTGAGATACAGGCTGCTCCAACCTGCTGTAAAATGCTTGATTTCGAGAGTGAGCGAAACTAATGAAAACATTGTTGGGGTAAAACCTAAAGGGAAAGACCTAGCACCAAATCCAATTTGCCATCTGATCTAACTTCTGGAGGCAGTCAAAATGAGCCTTAGAATTCTTCCCTACCTTATTCCTGTGCTGAGATACAGGCTGCTCCAACCTGCTGTAAAATGCTTGATTTCGAGAGTGAGCGAAACTAATGAAAACATTGTTGGGGTAAAACCTAAAGGGAAAGACCTAGCACCAAATCCAATTTGCCATCTGATCTAACTTCTGGAGGCAGTCAAAATGAGCCTTAGAATTCTTCCCTACCTTATTCCTGTGCTGAGATACAGGCTGCTCCAACCTGCTGTAAAATGCTTGATTTCGAGAGTGAGCGAAACTAATGAAAACATTGTTGGGGTAAAACCTAAAGGGAAAGACCTAGCACCAAATCCAATTTGCCATCTGATCTAACTTCTGGAGGCAGTCAAAATGAGCCTTAGAATTCTTCCCTACCTTATTCCTGTGCTGAGATACAGGCTGCTCCAACCTGCTGTAAAATGCTTGATTTCGAGAGTGAGCGAAACTAATGAAAACATTGTTGGGGTAAAACCTAAAGGGAAAGACCTAGCACCAAATCCAATTTGCCATCTGATCTAACTTCTGGAGGCAGTCAAAATGAGCCTTAGAATTCTTCCCTACCTTATTCCTGTGCTGAGATACAGGCTGCTCCAACCTGCTGTAAAATGCTTGATTTCGAGAGTGAGCGAAACTAATGAAAACATTGTTGGGGTAAAACCTAAAGGGAAAGACCTAGCACCAAATCCAATTTGCCATCTGATCTAACTTCTGGAGGCAGTCAAAATGAGCCTTAGAATTCTTCCCTACCTTATTCCTGTGCTGAGATACAGGCTGCTCCAACCTGCTGTAAAATGCTTGATTTCGAGAGTGAGCGAAACTAATGAAAACATTGTTGGGGTAAAACCTAAAGGGAAAGACCTAGCACCAAATCCAATTTGCCATCTGATCTAACTTCTGGAGGCAGTCAAAATGATCCTTAGAATTCTTCCCTACCTTATTCCTGTGCTGAGATACAGGCTGCTCCAACCTGCTGTAAAATGCTTGATTTCGAGAGTGAGCGAAACTAATGAAAACATTGTTGGGGTAAAACCTAAAGGGAAAGACCTAGCACCAAATCCAATTTGCCATCTGATCTAACTTCTGGAGGCAGTCAAAATGAGCCTTAGAATTCTTCCCTACCTTATTCCTGTGCTGAGATACAGGCTGCTCCAACCTGCTGTAAAATGCTTGATTTCGAGAGTGAGCGAAACTAATGAAAACATTGTTGGGGTAAAACCTAAAGGGAAAGACCTAGCACCAAATCCAATTTGCCATCTGATCTAACTTCTGGAGGCAGTCAAAATGAGCCTTAGAATTCTTCCCTACCTTATTCCTGTGCTGAGATACAGGCTGCTCCAACCTGCTGTAAAATGCTTGATTTCGAGAGTGAGCGAAACTAATGAAAACATTGTTGGGGTAAAACCTAAAGGGAAAGACCTAGCACCAAATCCAATTTGCCATCTGATCTAACTTCTGGAGGCAGTCAAAATGAGCCTTAGAATTCTTCCCTACCTTATTCCTGTGCTGAGATACAGGCTGCTCCAACCTGCTGTAAAATGCTTGATTTCGAGAGTGAGCGAAACTAATGAAAACATTGTTGGGGTAAAACCTAAAGGGAAAGACCTAGCACCAAATCCAATTTGCCATCTGATCTAAACTTCTGGAGGCAGTCAAAATGAGCCTTAGAATTCTTCCCTACCTTATTCCTGTGCTGAGATACAGGCTGCTCCAACCATGCTGTAAAATGCTTGATTTCGAGAGTGAGCGAAACTAATGAAAACATTGTTGGGGTAAAAACCTAAAGGGAAAGACCTAGCACCAAATCCAATTTGCCATCTGATCTAACTTCTGGAGGCAGTCAAAATGAGCCTTAGAATTCTTCCCTACCTTATTCCTGTGCTGAGATACAGGCTGCTCCAACCTGCTGTAAAATGCTTGATTTCGAGAGTGAGCGAAACTAATGAAAACATTGTTGGGGTAAAACCTAAAGGGAAAGACCTAGCACCAAATCCAATTTGCCATCTGATCTAACTTCTGGAGGCAGTCAAAATGAGCCTTAGAATTCTTCCCTACCTTATTCCTGTGCTGAGATACAGGCTGCTCCAACCTGCTGTAAAATGCTTGATTTCGAGAGTGAGCGAAACTAATGAAAACATTGTTGGGGTAAAACCTAAAGGGAAAGACCTAGCACCAAATCCAATTTGCCCATCTGATCTAACTTCTGGAGGCAGTCAAAATGAGCCTTAGAATTCTTCCCTACCTTATTCCTGTGCTGAGATACAGGCTGCTCCAACCTGCTGTAAAATGCTTGATTTCGAGAGTGAGCGAAACTAATGAAAACATTGTTGGGGTAAAACCTAAAGGGAAAGACCTAGCACCAAATCCAATTTGCCATCTGATCTAACTTCTGGAGGCAGTCAAAATGATCCTTAGAATTCTTCCCTACCTTATTCCTGTGCTGAGATACAGGCTGCTCCAACCTGCTGTAAAATGCTTGATTTCGAGAGTGAGCGAAACTAATGAAAACATTGTTGGGGTAAAACCTAAAGGGAAAGACCTAGCACCACCAAATCCAATTTGCCATCTGATCAAACTTCTGGAGGCAGTCAAAATGAGCCTTAGAATTCTTCCCTACCTTATTCCTGTGCTGAGATACAGGCTGCTCCAACCTGCTGTAAAATGCTTGATTTCGAGAGTGAGCGAAACTAATGAAAACATTGTTGGGGTAAAAACCTAAAGGGAAAGACCTAGCACCAAATCCAATTTGCCATCTGATCTAACTTCTGGAGGCAGTCAAAATGAGCCTTAGAATTCTTCCCTACCTTATTCCTGTGCTGAGATACAGGCTGCTCCCAACCTGCTGTAAAATGCTTGATTTCGAGAGTGAGCGAAACTAATGAAAACATTGTTGGGGTAAAACCTAAAGGGAAAGACCTAGCACCAAATCCAATTTGCCATCTGATCTAACTTCTGGAGGCAGTCAAAATGATCCTTAGAATTCTTCCCTACCTTATTCCTGTGCTGAGATACAGGCTGCTCCAACCTGCTGTAAAATGCTTGATTTCGAGAGTGAGCGAAACTAATGAAAACATTGTTGGGGTAAAACCTAAAGGGAAAGACCTAGCACCAAATCCAATTTGCCATCTGATCTAACTTCTGGAGGCAGTCAAAATGATCCTTAGAATTCTTCCCTACCTTATTCCTGTGCTGAGATACAGGCTGCTCCAACCTGCTGTAAAATGCTTGATTTCGAGAGTGAGCGAAACTAATGAAAACATTGTTGGGGTAAAACCTAAAGGGAAAGACCTAGCACCAAATCCAATTTGCCATCTGATCTAACTTCTGGAGGCAGTCAAAATGAGCCTTAGAATTCTTCCCTACCTTATTCCTGTGCTGAGATACAGGCTGCTCCAACCTGCTGTAAAATGCTTGATTTCGAGAGTGAGCGAAACTAATGAAAACATTGTTGGGGTAAAACCTAAAGGGAAAGACCTAGCACCAAATCCAATTTGCCATCTGATCTAACTTCTGGAGGCAGTCAAAATGAGCCTTAGAATTCTTCCCTACCTTATTCCTGTGCTGAGATACAGGCTGCTCCAACCTGCTGTAAAATGCTTGATTTCGAGAGTGAGCGAAACTAATGAAAACATTGTTGGGGTAAAACCTAAAGGGAAAGACCTAGCACCAAATCCAATTTGCCATCTGATCTAACTTCTGGAGGCAGTCAAAATGAGCCTTAGAATTCTTCCCTACCTTATTCCTGTGCTGAGATACAGGCTACTCCAACCTGCTGTAAAATGCTTGATTTCGAGAGTGAGCGAAACTAATGAAAACATTGTTGGGGTAAAACCTAAAGGGAAAGACCTAGCACCAAATCCAATTTGCCATCTGATCTAACTTCTGGAGGCAGTCAAAATGATCCTTAGAATTCTTCCCTACCTTATTCCTGTGCTGAGATACAGGCTGCTCCAACCTGCTGTAAAATGCTTGATTTCGAGAGTGAGCGAAACTAATGAAAACATTGTTGGGGTAAAACCTAAAGGGAAAGACCTAGCACCAAATCCAATTTGCCATCTGATCTAACTTCTGGAGGGCAGTCAAAATGATCCTTAGAATTCTTCCCCTACCTTATTCCTGTGCTGAGATACAGGCTGCTCCAACCTGCTGTAAAATGCTTGATTTCGAGAGTGAGCGAAACTAATGAAAACATTGTTGGGGTAAAACCTAAAGGGAAAGACCTAGCACCAAATCCAATTTGCCATCTGATCTAACTTCTGGAGGCAGTCAAAATGAGCCTTAGAATTCTTCCCATACCTTATTCCTGTGCTGAGATACAGGCTGCTCCAACCTGCTGTAAAATGCTTGATTTCGAGAGTGAGCGAAACTAATGAAAACATTGTTGGGGTAAAACCTAAAGGGAAAGACCCTAGCACCAAATCCAATTTGCCATCTGATCTAACTTCTGGAGGCAGTCAAAATGAGCCTTAGAATTCTTCCCTACCTTATTCCTGTGCTGAGATACAGGCTGCTCCAACCTGCTGTAAAATGCTTGATTTCGAGAGTGAGCGAAACTAATGAAAACATTGTTGGGGTAAAACCTAAAGGGAAAGACCTAGCACCAAATCCAATTTGCCATCTGATCTAACTTCTGGAGGCAGTCAAAATGAGCCTTAGAATTCTTCCCTACCTTATTCCTGTGCTGAGATACAGGCTGCTCCAACCTGCTGTAAAATGCTTGATTTCGAGAGTGAGCGAAACTAATGAAAACATTGTTGGGGTAAAACCTAAAGGGAAAGACCTAGCACCAAATCCAATTTGCCATCTGATCTAACTTCTGGAGGCAGTCAAAATGAGCCTTAGAATTCTTCCCTACCTTATTCCTGTGCTGAGATACAGGCTGCTCCAACCTGCTGTAAAATGCTTGATTTCGAGAGTGAGCGAAACTAATGAAAACATTGTTGGGGTAAAACCTAAAGGGAAAGACCTAGCACCAAATCCAATTTGCCATCTGATCTAACTTCTGGAGGCAGTCAAAATGAGCCTTAGAATTCTTCCCTACCTTATTCCTGTGCTGAGATACAGGCTGCTCCAACCTGCTGTAAAATGCTTGATTTCGAGAGTGAGCGAAACTAATGAAAACATTGTTGGGGTAAAACCTAAAGGGAAAGACCTAGCACCAAATCCAATTTGCCATCTGATCTAACTTCTGGAGGCAGTCAAAATGAGCCTTAGAATTCTTCCCTACCTTATTCCTGTGCTGAGATACAGGCTGCTCCAACCTGCTGTAAAATGCTTGATTTCGAGAGTGAGCGAAACTAATGAAAACATTGTTGGGGTAAAACCTAAAGGGAAAGACCTAGCACCAAATCCAATTTGCCATCTGATCTAACTTCTGGAGGCAGTCAAAATGAGCCTTAGAATTCTTCCCTACCTTATTCCTGTGCTGAGATACAGGCTGCTCCAACCTGCTGTAAAATGCTTGATTTCGAGAGTGAGCGAAACTAATGAAAACATTGTTGGGGTAAAACCTAAAGGGAAAGACCTAGCACCAAATCCAATTTGCCATCTGATCTAACTTCTGGAGGCAGTCAAAATGATCCTTAGAATTCTTCCCTACCTTATTCCTGTGCTGAGATACAGGCTGCTCCAACCTGCTGTAAAATGCTTGATTTCGAGAGTGAGCGAAACTAATGAAAACATTGTTGGGGGTAAAACCTAAAGGGAAAGACCTAGCACCAAATCCAATTTGCCATCTGATCAAACTTCTGGAGGCAGTCAAAATGAGCCTTAGAATTCTTCCCTACCTTATTCCTGTGCTGAGATACAGGCTGCTCCAACCTGCTGTAAAATGCTTGATTTCGAGAGTGAGCGAAACTAATGAAAACATTGTTGGGGTAAAACCTAAAGGGAAAGACCTAGCACCAAATCCAATTTGCCATCTGATCTAACTTCTGGAGGCAGTCAAAATGAGCATTTGAATTCTTCCCTACCTTATTCCTGTGCTGAGATACAGGCTGCTCCAACCTGCTGTAAAATGCTTGATTTCGAGAGTGAGCGAAACTAATGAAAACATTGTTGGGGTAAAACCTAAAGGGAAAGACCTAGCACCAAATCCAATTTGCCATCTGATCTAACTTCTGGAGGCAGTCAAAATGAGCCTTAGAATTCTTCCCTACCTTATTCCTGTGCTGAGATACAGGCTGCTCCAACCTGCTGTAAAATGCTTGATTTCGAGAGTGAGCGAAACTAATGAAAACATTGTTGGGGTAAAACCTAAAGGGAAAGACCTAGCACCAAATCCAATTTGCCATCTGATCTAACTTCTGGAGGCAGTCAAAATGAGCCTTAGAATTCTTCCCTACCTTATTCCTGTGCTGAGATACAGGCTGCTCCAACCTGCTGTAAAATGCTTGATTTCGAGAGTGAGCGAAACTAATGAAAACATTGTTGGGGTAAAACCTAAAGGGAAAGACCTAGCACCAAATCCAATTTGCCATCTGATCTAACTTCTGGAGGCAGTCAAAATGAGCCTTAGAATTCTTCCCTACCTTATTCCTGTGCTGAGATACAGGCTGCTCCAACCTGCTGTAAAATGCTTGATTTCGAGAGTGAGCGAAACTAATGAAAACATTGTTGGGGTAAAACCTAAAGGGAAAGACTAGCACCAAATCCAATTTGCCATCTGATCTAACTTCTGGAGGCAGTCAAAATGATCCTTAGAATTCTTCCCTACCTTATTCCTGTGCTGAGATACAGGCTGCTCCAACCTGCTGTAAAATGCTTGATTTCGAGAGTGAGCGAAACTAATGAAAACATTGTTGGGGTAAAACCTAAAGGGAAAGACCTAGCACCAAATCCAATTTGCCATCTGATCTAACTTCTGGAGGCAGTCAAAATGAGCCTTAGAATTCTTCCCTACCTTATTCCTGTGCTGAGATACAGGCTGCTCCAACCTGCTGTAAAATGCTTGATTTCGAGAGTGAGCGAAACTAATGAAAACATTGTTGGGGTAAAACCTAAAGGGAAAGACCTAGCACCAAATCCAATTTGCCATCTGATCTAACTTCTGGAGGCAGTCAAAATGAGCCTTAGAATTCTTCCCTACCTTATTCCTGTGCTGAGATACAGGCTGCTCCAACCTGCTGTAAAATGCTTGATTTCGAGAGTGAGCGAAACTAATGAAAACATTGTTGGGGTAAAACCTAAAGGGAAAGACCTAGCACCAAATCCAATTTGCCATCTGATCTAACTTCTGGAGGCAGTCAAAATGAGCCTTAGAATTCTTCCCTACCTTATTCCTGTGCTGAGATACAGGCTGCTCCAACCTGCTGTAAAATGCTTGATTTCGAGAGTGAGCGAAACTAATGAAAACATTGTTGGGGTAAAACCTAAAGGGAAAGACCTAGCACCAAATCCAATTTGCCATCTGATCTAACTTCTGGAGGCAGTCAAAATGAGCCTTAGAATTCTTCCCTACCTTATTCCTGTGCTGAGATACAGGCTGCTCCAACCTGCTGTAAAATGCTTGATTTCGAGAGTGAGCGAAACTAATGAAAACATTGTTGGGGTAAAACCTAAAGGGAAAGACCTAGCACCAAATCCAATTTGCCATCTGATCTAACTTCTGGAGGCAGTCAAAATGAGCCTTAGAATTCTTCCCTACCTTATTCCTGTGCTGAGATACAGGCTGCTCCAACCTGCTGTAAAATGCTTGATTTCGAGAGTGAGCGAAACTAATGAAAACATTGTTGGGGTAAAACCTAAAGGGAAAGACCTAGCACCAAATCCAATTTGCCATCTGATCTAACTTCTGGAGGCAGTCAAAATGAGCCTTAGAATTCTTCCCTACCTTATTCCTGTGCTGAGATACAGGCTGCTCCAACCTGCTGTAAAATGCTTGATTTCGAGAGTGAGCGAAACTAATGAAAACATTGTTGGGGTAAAACCTAAAGGGAAAGACCTAGCACCAAATCCAATTTGCCATCTGATCTAACTTCTGGAGGCAGTCAAAATGAGCCTTAGAATTCTTCCCTACCTTATTCCTGTGCTGAGATACAGGCTGCTCCAACCTGCTGTAAAATGCTTGATTTCGAGAGTGAGCGAAACTAATGAAAACATTGTTGGGGTAAAACCTAAAGGGAAAGACCTAGCACCAAATCCAATTTGCCATCTGATCTAACTTCTGGAGGCAGTCAAAATGATCCTTAGAATTCTTCCCTACCTTATTCCTGTGCTGAGATACAGGCTGCTCCAACCTGCTGTAAAATGCTTGATTTCGAGAGTGAGCGAAACTAAGGAAAACATTGTTGGGGTAAAACCTAAAGGGAAAGACCTAGCACCAAATCCAATTTGCCATCTGATCTAACTTCTGGAGGCAGTCAAAATGAGCCTTAGAATTCTTCCCTACCTTATTCCTGTGCTGAGATACAGGCTGCTCCAACCTGCTGTAAAATGCTTGATTTCGAGAGTGAGCGAAACTAATGAAAACATTGTTGGGGTAAAACCTAAAGGGAAAGACCTAGCACCAAATCCAATTTGCCATCTGATCTAACTTCTGGAGGCAGTCAAAATGAGCCTTAGAATTCTTCCCTACCTTATTCCTGTGCTGAGATACAGGCTGCTCCAACCTGCTGTAAAATGCTTGATTTCGAGAGTGAGCGAAACTAAGAAAACATTGTTGGGGGTAAAACCTAAAGGGAAAGACCTAGCACCAAATCCAATTTGCCATCTGATCTAACTTCTGGAGGCAGTCAAAATGAGCCTTAGAATTCTTCCCTACCTTATTCCTGTGCTGAGATACAGGCTGCTCCAACCTGCTGTAAAATGCTTGATTTCGAGAGTGAGCGAAACTAATGAAAACATTGTTGGGGTAAAACCTAAAGGGAAAGACCTAGCACCAAATCCAATTTGCCATCTGATCTAACTTCTGGAGGCAGTCAAAATGAGCCCTTAGAATTCTTCCCTACCTTATTCCTGTGCTGAGATACAGGCTGCTCCAACCTGCTGTAAAATGCTTGATTTCGAGAGTGAGCGAAACTAATGAAAACATTGTTGGGGTAAAACCTAAAGGGAAAGACCTAGCACCAAATCCAATTTGCCATCTGATCTAACTTCTGGAGGCAGTCAAAATGAGCCTTAGAATTCTTCCCTACCTTATTCCTGTGCTGAGATACAGGCTGCTCCAACCTGCTGTAAAATGCTTGATTTCGAGAGTGAGCGAAACTAATGAAAACATTGTTGGGGTAAAACCTAAAGGGAAAGACCTAGCACCAAATCCAATTTGCCATCTGATCTAACTTCTGGAGGCAGTCAAAATGATCCTTAGAATTCTTCCCTACCTTATTCCTGTGCTGAGATACAGGCTGCTCCAACCTGCTGTAAAATGCTTGATTTCGAGAGTGAGCGAAACTAATGAAAACATTGTTGGGGTAAAACCTAAAGGGGAAAGACCTAGCACCAAATCCAATTTGCCATCTGATCAAACTTCTGGAGGCAGTCAAAATGAGCCTTAGAATTCTTCCCTACCTTATTCCTGTGCTGAGATACAGGCTGCTCCAACCTGCTGTAAAATGCTTGATTTCGAGAGTGAGCGAAACTAATGAAAACATTGTTGGGGTAAAACCTAAAGGGAAAGACCTAGCACCAAATCCAATTTGCCATCTGATCTAACTTCTGGAGGCAGTCAAAATGAGCATTTGAATTCTTCCCTACCTTATTCCTGTGCTGAGATACAGGCTGCTCCAACCTGCTGTAAAATGCTTGATTTCGAGAGTGAGCGAAACTAATGAAAACATTGTTGGGGTAAAACCTAAAGGGAAAGACCTAGCACCAAATCCAATTTGCCATCTGATCTAACTTCTGGAGGCAGTCAAAATGAGCCTTAGAATTCTTCCCTACCTTATTCCTGTGCTGAGATACAGGCTGCTCCAACCTGCTGTAAAATGCTTGATTTCGAGAGTGAGCGAAACTAATGAAAACATTGTTGGGGTAAAACCTAAAGGGAAAGACCTAGCACCAAATCCAATTTGCCATCTGATCTAACTTCTGGAGGCAGTCAAAATGAGCCTTAGAATTCTTCCCTACCTTATTCCTGTGCTGAGATACAGGCTGCTCCAACCTGCTGTAAAATGCTTGATTTCGAGAGTGAGCGAAACTAATGAAAACATTGTTGGGGTAAAACCTAAAGGGAAAGACCTAGCACCAAATCCAATTTGCCATCTGATCTAACTTCTGGAGGCAGTCAAAATGAGCCTTAGAATTCTTCCCTACCTTATTCCTGTGCTGAGATACAGGCTGCTCCAACCTGCTGTAAAATGCTTGATTTCGAGAGTGAGCGAAAACTAATGAAAACATTGTTGGGGTAAAACCTAAAGGGAAAGACCTAGCACCAAATCCAATTTGCCATCTGATCTAACTTCTGGAGGCAGTCAAAATGATCCTTAGAATTCTTCCCTACCTTATTCCTGTGCTGAGATACAGGCTGCTCCAACCTGCTGTAAAATGCTTGATTTCGAGAGTGAGCGAAACTAATGAAAACATTGTTGGGGTAAAACCTAAAGGGAAAGACCTAGCACCAAATCCAATTTGCCATCTGATCTAACTTCTGGAGGCAGTCAAAATGAGCCTTAGAATTCTTCCCTACCTTATTCCTGTGCTGAGATACAGGCTGCTCCAACCTGCTGTAAAATGCTTGATTTCGAGAGTGAGCGAAACTAATGAAAACATTGTTGGGGTAAAACCTAAAGGGAAAGACCTAGCACCAAATCCAATTTGCCATCTGATCTAACTTCTGGAGGCAGTCAAAATGAGCCTTAGAATTCTTCCCTACCTTATTCCTGTGCTGAGATACAGGCTGCTCCAACCTGCTGTAAAATGCTTGATTTCGAGAGTGAGCGAAACTAATGAAAACATTGTTGGGGTAAAACCTAAAGGGAAAGACCTAGCACCAAATCCAATTTGCCATCTGATCTAACTTCTGGAGGCAGTCAAAATGAGCCTTAGAATTCTTCCCTACCTTATTCCTGTGCTGAGATACAGGCTGCTCCAACCTGCTGTAAAATGCTTGATTTCGAGAGTGAGCGAAACTAATGAAAACATTGTTGGGGTAAAACCTAAAGGGAAAGACCTAGCACCAAATCCAATTTGCCATCTGATCTAACTTCTGGAGGCAGTCAAAATGATCCTTAGAATTCTTCCCTACCTTATTCCTGTGCTGAGATACAGGCTGCTCCAACCTGCTGTAAAATGCTTGATTTCGAGAGTGAGCGAAACTAAGGAAAACATTGTTGGGGTAAAACCTAAAGGGAAAGACCTAGCACCAAATCCAATTTGCCATCTGATCTAACTTCTGGAGGCAGTCAAAATGAGCCTTAGAATTCTTCCCTACCTTATTCCTGTGCTGAGATACAGGCTGCTCCAACCTGCTGTAAAATGCTTGATTTCGAGAGTGAGCGAAACTAATGAAAACATTGTTGGGGTAAAACCTAAAGGGAAAGACCTAGCACCAAATCCAATTTGCCATCTGATCTAACTTCTGGAGGCAGTCAAAATGAGCCTTAGAATTCTTCCCTACCTTATTCCTGTGCTGAGATACAGGCTGCTCCAACCTGCTGTAAAATGCTTGATTTCGAGAGTGAGCGAAACTAATGAAAACATTGTTGGGGTAAAACCTAAAGGGAAAGACCTAGCACCAAATCCAATTTGCCATCTGATCTAACTTCTGGAGGCAGTCAAAATGAGCCTTAGAATTCTTCCCTACCTTATTCCTGTGCTGAGATACAGGCTGCTCCAACCTGCTGTAAAATGCTTGATTTCGAGAGTGAGCGAAACTAATGAAAACATTGTTGGGGTAAAACCTAAAGGGAAAGACCTAGCACCAAATCCAATTTGCCATCTGATCTAACTTCTGGAGGCAGTCAAAATGATCCTTAGAATTCTTCCCTACCTTATTCCTGTGCTGAGATACAGGCTGCTCCAACCTGCTGTAAAATGCTTGATTTCGAGAGTGAGCGAAACTAATGAAAACATTGTTGGGGTAAAACCTAAAGGGAAAGACCTAGCACCAAATCCAATTTGCCATCTGATCTAACTTCTGGAGGCAGTCAAAATGAGCCTTAGAATTCTTCCCTACCTTATTCCTGTGCTGAGATACAGGCTGCTCCAACCTGCTGTAAAATGCTTGATTTCGAGAGTGAGCGAAACTAATGAAAACATTGTTGGGGTAAAACCTAAAGGGAAAGACCTAGCACCAAATCCAATTTGCCATCTGATCTAACTTCTGGAGGCAGTCAAAATGAGCCTTAGAATTCTTCCCTACCTTATTCCTGTGCTGAGATACAGGCTGCTCCAACCTGCTGTAAAATGCTTGATTTCGAGAGTGAGCGAAACTAATGAAAACATTGTTGGGGTAAAACCTAAAGGGAAAGACCTAGCACCAAATCCAATTTGCCATCTGATCTAACTTCTGGAGGCAGTCAAAATGAGCCTTAGAATTCTTCCCTACCTTATTCCTGTGCTGAGATACAGGCTGCTCCAACCTGCTGTAAAATGCTTGATTTCGAGAGTGAGCGAAACTAATGAAAACATTGTTGGGGTAAAACCTAAAGGGAAAGACCTAGCACCAAATCCAATTTGCCATCTGATCTAACTTCTGGAGGCAGTCAAAATGAGCCTTAGAATTCTTCCCTACCTTATTCCTGTGCTGAGATACAGGCTGCTCCAACCTGCTGTAAAATGCTTGATTTCGAGAGTGAGCGAAACTAATGAAAACATTGTTGGGGTAAAACCTAAAGGGAAAGACCTAGCACCAAATCCAATTTGCCATCTGATCTAACTTCTGGAGGCAGTCAAAATGAGCCTTAGAATTCTTCCCTACCTTATTCCCTGTGCTGAGATACAGGCTGCTCCAACCTGCTGTAAAATGCTTGATTTCGAGAGTGAGCGAAACTAAGGAAAACATTGTTGGGGTAAAACCTAAAGGGAAAGACCTAGCACCAAATCCAATTTGCCATCTGATCTAACTTCTGGAGGCAGTCAAAATGAGCCTTAGAATTCTTCCCTACCTTATTCCTGTGCTGAGATACAGGCTGCTCCAACCTGCTGTAAAATGCTTGATTTCGAGAGTGAGCGAAACTAATGAAAACATTGTTGGGGTAAAACCTAAAGGGAAAGACCTAGCACCAAATCCAATTTGCCATCTGATCTAACTTCTGGAGGCAGTCAAAATGAGCCTTAGAATTCTTCCCTACCTTATTCCTGTGCTGAGATACAGGCTGCTCCAACCTGCTGGTAAAATGCTTGATTTCGAGAGTGAGCGAAACTAATGAAAACATTGTTGGGGTAAAACCTAAAGGGAAAGACCTAGCACCAAATCCAATTTGCCATCTGATCTAACTTCTGGAGGCAGTCAAAATGAGCCTTAGAATTCTTCCCTACCTTATTCCTGTGCTGAGATACAGGCTGCTCCAACCTGCTGTAAAATGCTTGATTTCGAGAGTGAGCGAAACTAATGAAAACATTGTTGGGGTAAAACCTAAAGGGAAAGACCTAGCACCAAATCCAATTTGCCATCTGATCTAACTTCTGGAGGCAGTCAAAATGAGCCTTAGAATTCTTCCCTACCTTATTCCTGTGCTGAGATACAGGCTGCTCCAACCTGCTGTAAAATGCTTGATTTCGAGAGTGAGCGAAACTAATGAAAACATTGTTGGGGGTAAAACCTAAAGGGAAAGACCTAGCACCAAATCCAATTTGCCATCTGATCTAACTTCTGGAGGCAGTCAAAATGAGCCTTAGAATTCTTCCCTACCTTATTCCTGTGCTGAGATACAGGCTGCTCCAACCTGCTGTAAAATGCTTGATTTCGAGAGTGAGCGAAACTAATGAAAACATTGTTGGGGTAAAACCTAAAGGGAAAGACCTAGCACCAAATCCAATTTGCCATCTGATCTAACTTCTGGAGGCAGTCAAAATGAGCCTTAGAATTCTTCCCTACCTTATTCCTGTGCTGAGATACAGGCTGCTCCAACCTGCTGTAAAATGCTTGATTTCGAGAGTGAGCGAAACTAATGAAAACATTGTTGGGGTAAAACCTAAAGGGAAAGACCTAGCACCAAATCCAATTTGCCATCTGATCTAACTTCTGGAGGCAGTCAAAATGATCCTTAGAATTCTTCCCTACCTTATTCCTGTGCTGAGATACAGGCTGCTCCAACCTGCTGTAAAATGCTTGATTTCGAGAGTGAGCGAAACTAATGAAAACATTGTTGGGGGTAAAACCTAAAGGGAAAGACCTAGCACCAAATCCAATTTGCCATCTGATCTAACTTCTGGAGGCAGTCAAAATGAGCCTTAGAATTCTTCCCTACCTTATTCCTGTGCTGAGATACAGGCTGCTCCAACCTGCTGTAAAATGCTTGATTTCGAGAGTGAGCGAAACTAATGAAAACATTGTTGGGGTAAAACCTAAAGGGAAAGACCTAGCACCAAATCCAATTTGCCATCTGATCTAACTTCTGGAGGCAGTCAAAATGAGCCTTAGAATTCTTCCCTACCTTATTCCTGTGCTGAGATACAGGCTGCTCCAACCTGCTGTAAAATGCTTGATTTCGAGAGTGAGCGAAACTAATGAAAACATTGTTGGGGTAAAACCTAAAGGGAAAGACCTAGCACCAAATCCAATTTGCCATCTGATCTAACTTCTGGAGGCAGTCAAAATGAGCCTTAGAATTCTTCCCTACCTTATTCCTGTGCTGAGATACAGGCTGCTCCAACCTGCTGTAAAATGCTTGATTTCGAGAGTGAGCGAAACTAATGAAAACATTGTTGGGGTAAAACCTAAAGGGAAAGACCTAGCACCAAATCCAATTTGCCATCTGATCTAACTTCTGGAGGCAGTCAAAATGAGCCTTAGAATTCTTCCCTACCTTATTCCTGTGCTGAGATACAGGCTGCTCCAACCTGCTGTAAAATGCTTGATTTCGAGAGTGAGCGAAACTAATGAAAACATTGTTGGGGTAAAACCTAAAGGGAAAGACCTAGCACCAAATCCAATTTGCCATCTGATCTAACTTCTGGAGGCAGTCAAAATGAGCCTTAGAATTCTTCCCTACCTTATTCCTGTGCTGAGATACAGGCTGCTCCAACCTGCTGTAAAATGCTTGATTTCGAGAGTGAGCGAAACTAATGAAAACATTGTTGGGGTAAAACCTAAAGGGAAAGACCTAGCACCAAATCCATTTGCCATCTGATCTAACTTCTGGAGGCAGTCAAAATGAGCCTTAGAATTCTTCCCTACCTTATTCCTGTGCTGAGATACAGGCTGCTCCAACCTGCTGTAAAATGCTTGATTTCGAGAGTGAGCGAAACTAATGAAAACATTTGTTGGGGTAAAACCTAAAGGGAAAGACCTAGCACCAAATCCAATTTGCCATCTGATCTAACTTCTGGAGGGCAGTCAAAATGAGCCTTAGAATTCTTCCCTACCTTATTCCTGTGCTGAGATAACCTGCTGTAAAATGCTTGATTTCGAGAGTGAGCGAAACTAATGAAAACATTGTTGGGGTAAAACCTAAAGGGAAAGACCTAGCACCAAATCCAATTTGCCATCTGATCTAACTTCTGGAGGCAGTCAAAATGAGCCTTAGAATTCTTCCCTACCTTATTCCTGTGCTGAGATACAGGCTGCTCCAACCTGCTGTAAAATGCTTGATTTCGAGAGTGAGCGAAACTAATGAAAACATTGTTGGGGTAAAACCTAAAGGGAAAGACCTAGCACCAAATCCAATTTGCCATCTGATCTAACTTCTGGAGGCAGTCAAAATGAGCCTTAGAATTCTTCCCTACCTTATTCCTGTGCTGAGATACAGGCTGCTCCAACCTGCTGTAAAATGCTTGATTTCGAGAGTGAGCGAAACTAATGAAAACATTGTTGGGGTAAAACCTAAAGGGAAAGACCTAGCACCAAATCCAATTTGCCATCTGATCTAACTTCTGGAGGCAGTCAAAATGAGCCTTAGAATTCTTCCCTACCTTATTCCTGTGCTGAGATACAGGCTGCTCCAACCTGCTGTAAAATGCTTGATTTCGAGAGTGAGCGAAACTAATGAAAACATTGTTGGGGTAAAACCTAAAGGGAAAGACCTAGCACCAAATCCAATTTGCCATCTGATCTAACTTCTGGAGGCAGTCAAAATGAGCCTTAGAATTCTTCCCTACCTTATTCCTGTGCTGAGATACAGGCTGCTCCAACCTGCTGTAAAATGCTTGATTTCGAGAGTGAGCGAAACTAATGAAAACATTGTTGGGGTAAAACCTAAAGGGAAAGACCTAGCACCAAATCCAATTTGCCATCTGATCTAACTTCTGGAGGCAGTCAAAATGAGCCTTAGAATTCTTCCCTACCTTATTCCTGTGCTGAGATACAGGCTGCTCCAACCTGCTGTAAAATGCTTGATTTCGAGAGTGAGCGAAACTAATGAAAACATTGTTGGGGTAAAACCTAAAGGGAAAGACCTAGCACCAAATCCAATTTGCCATCTGATCTAACTTCTGGAGGCAGTCAAAATGAGCCTTAGAATTCTTCCCTACCTTATTCCTGTGCTGAGATACAGGCTGCTCCAACCTGCTGTAAAATGCTTGATTTCGAGAGTGAGCGAAACTAATGAAAACATTGTTGGGGTAAAACCTAAAGGGAAAGACCTAGCACCAAATCCAATTTGCCATCTGATCTAACTTCTGGAGGCAGTCAAAATGAGCCTTAGAATTCTTCCCTACCTTATTCCTGTGCTGAGATACAGGCTGCTCCAACCTGCTGTAAAATGCTTGATTTCGAGAGTGAGCGAAACTAATGAAAACATTGTTGGGGTAAAACCTAAAGGGAAAGACCTAGCACCAAATCCAATTTGCCATCTGATCTAACTTCTGGAGGCAGTCAAAACGAGCCTTAGAATTCTTCCCTACCTTATTCCTGTGCTGAGATACAGGCTGCTCCAACCTGCTGTAAAATGCTTGATTTCGAGAGTGAGCGAAACTAATGAAAACATTGTTGGGGTAAAACCTAAAGGGAAAGACCTAGCACCAAATCCAATTTGCCATCTGATCTAACTTCTGGAGGCAGTCAAAATGAGCCTTAGAATTCTTCCCTACCTTATTCCTGTGCTGAGATACAGGCTGCTCCAACCTGCTGTAAAATGCTTGATTTCGAGAGTGAGCGAAACTAATGAAAACATTGTTGGGGTAAAACCTAAAGGGAAAGACCTAGCACCAAATCCAATTTGCCATCTGATCTAACTTCTGGAGGCAGTCAAAATGAGCCTTAGAATTCTTCCCTACCTTATTCCTGTGCTGAGATACAGGCTGCTCCAACCTGCTGTAAAATGCTTGATTTCGAGAGTGAGCAAAACTAATGAAAACATTGTTGGGGTAAAACCTAAAGGGAAAGACCTAGCACCAAATCCAATTTGCCATCTGATCTAACTTCTGGAGGCAGTCAAAATGAGCCTTAGAATTCTTCCCTACCTTATTCCTGTGCTGAGATACAGGCTGCTCCAACCTGCTGTAAAATGCTTGATTTCGAGAGTGAGCGAAACTAATGAAAACATTGTTGGGGTAAAACCTAAAGGGAAAGACCTAGCACCAAATCCAATTTGCCATCTGATCTAACTTCTGGAGGCAGTCAAAATGAGCCTTAGAATTCTTCCCTACCTTATTCCTGTGCTGAGATACAGGCTGCTCCAACCTGCTGTAAAATGCTTGATTTCGAGAGTGAGCGAAACTAATGAAAACATTGTTGGGGTAAAACCTAAAGGGAAAGACCTAGCACCAAATCCAATTTGCCATCTGATCTAACTTCTGGAGGCAGTCAAAATGAGCCTTAGAATTCTTCCCTACCTTATTCCTGTGCTGAGATACAGGCTGCTCCAACCTGCTGTAAAATGCTTGATTTCGAGAGTGAGCGAAACTAATGAAAACATTGTTGGGGTAAAACCTAAAGGGAAAGACCTAGCACCAAATCCAATTTGCCATCTGATCTAACTTCTGGAGGCAGTCAAAATGAGCCTTAGAATTCTTCCCTACCTTATTCCTGTGCTGAGATACAGGCTGCTCCAACCTGCTGTAAAATGCTTGATTTCGAGAGTGAGCGAAACTAATGAAAACATTGTTGGGGTAAAACCTAAAGGGAAAGACCTAGCACCAAATCCAATTTGCCATCTGATCTAACTTCTGGAGGCAGTCAAAATGAGCCTTAGAATTCTTCCCTACCTTATTCCTGTGCTGAGATACAGGCTGCTCCAACCTGCTGTAAAATGCTTGATTTCGAGAGTGAGCGAAACTAATGAAAACATTGTTGGGGTAAAACCTAAAGGGAAAGACCTAGCACCAAATCCAATTTGCCATCTGATCTAACTTCTGGAGGCAGTCAAAATGAGCCTTAGAATTCTTCCCTACCTTATTCCTGTGCTGAGATACAGGCTGCTCCAACCTGCTGTAAAATGCTTGATTTCGAGAGTGAGCGAAACTAATGAAAACATTGTTGGGGTAAAACCTAAAGGGAAAGACCTAGCACCAAATCCAATTTGCCATCTGATCTAACTTCTGGAGGCAGTCAAAATGAGCCTTAGAATTCTTCCCTACCTTATTCCTGTGCTGAGATACAGGCTGCTCCAACCTGCTGTAAAATGCTTGATTTCGAGAGTGAGCGAAACTAATGAAAACATTGTTGGGGTAAAACCTAAAGGGAAAGACCTAGCACCAAATCCAATTTGCCATCTGATCTAACTTCTGGAGGCAGTCAAAATGATCCTTAGAATTCTTCCCTACCTTATTCCTGTGCTGAGATACAGGCTGCTCCAACCTGCTGTAAAATGCTTGATTTCGAGAGTGAGCGAAACTAATGAAAACATTGTTGGGGTAAAACCTAAAGGGAAAGACCTAGCACCAAATCCAATTTGCCATCTGATCTAACTTCTGGAGGCAGTCAAAATGAGCCTTAGAATTCTTCCCTACCTTATTCCTGTGCTGAGATACAGGCTGCTCCAACCTGCTGTAAAATGCTTGATTTCGAGAGTGAGCGAAACTAATGAAAACATTGTTGGGGTAAAACCTAAAGGGAAAGACCTAGCACCAAATCCAATTTGCCATCTGATCTAACTTCTGGAGGCAGTCAAAATGAGCCTTAGAATTCTTCCCTACCTTATTCCTGTGCTGAGATACAGGCTGCTCCAACCTGCTGTAAAATGCTTGATTTCGAGAGTGAGCGAAACTAATGAAAACATTGTTGGGGTAAAACCTAAAGGGAAAGACCTAGCACCAAATCCAATTTGCCATCTGATCTAACTTCTGGAGGCAGTCAAAATGAGCCTTAGAATTCTTCCCTACCTTATTCCTGTGCTGAGATACAGGCTGCTCCAACCTGCTGTAAAATGCTTGATTTCGAGAGTGAGCGAAACTAAGGAAAACATTGTTGGGGTAAAACCTAAAGGGAAAGACCTAGCACCAAATCCAATTTGCCATCTGATCTAACTTCTGGAGGCAGTCAAAATGAGCCTTAGAATTCTTCCCTACCTTATTCCTGTGCTGAGATACAGGCTGCTCCAACCTGCTGTAAAATGCTTGATTTCGAGAGTGAGCGAAACTAAGGAAAACATTGTTGGGGTAAAACCTAAAGGGAAAGACCTAGCACCAAATCCAATTTGCCATCTGATCTAACTTCTGGAGGCAGTCAAAATGAGCCTTAGAATTCTTCCCTACCTTATTCCTGTGCTGAGATACAGGCTGCTCCAACCTGCTGTAAAATGCTTGATTTCGAGAGTGAGCGAAACTAATGAAAACATTGTTGGGGTAAAACCTAAAGGGAAAGACCTAGCACCAAATCCAATTTGCCATCTGATCTAACTTCTGGAGGCAGTCAAAATGAGCCTTAGAATTCTTCCCTACCTTATTCCTGTGCTGAGATACAGGCTGCTCCAACCTGCTGTAAAATGCTTGATTTCGAGAGTGAGCGAAACTAATGAAAACATTGTTGGGGTAAAACCTAAAGGGAAAGACCTAGCACCAAATCCAATTTGCCATCTGATCTAACTTCTGGAGGCAGTCAAAATGATCCTTAGAATTCTTCCCTACCTTATTCCTGTGCTGAGATACAGGCTGCTCCAACCTGCTGTAAAATGCTTGATTTCGAGAGCGAGCAAAACTAATGAAAACATTGTTGGGGTAAAACCTAAAGGGAAAGACCTAGCACCAAATCCAATTTGCCATCTGATCTAACTTCTGGAGGCAGTCAAAATGAGCCTTAGAATTCTTCCCTACCTTATTCCTGTGCTGAGATACAGGCTGCTCCAACCTGCTGTAAAATGCTTGATTTCGAGAGTGAGCGAAACTAATGAAAACATTGTTGGGGTAAAACCTAAAGGGAAAGACCTAGCACCAAATCCAATTTGCCATCTGATCTAACTTCTGGAGGCAGTCAAAATGAGCCTTAGAATTCTTCCCTACCTTATTCCTGTGCTGAGATACAGGCTGCTCCAACCTGCTGTAAAATGCTTGATTTCGAGAGTGAGCGAAACTAATGAAAACATTGTTGGGGTAAAACCTAAAGGGAAAGACCTAGCACCAAATCCAATTTGCCATCTGATCTAACTTCTGGAGGCAGTCAAAATGAGCCTTAGAATTCTTCCCTACCTTATTCCTGTGCTGAGATACAGGCTGCTCCAACCTGCTGTAAAATGCTTGATTTCGAGAGTGAGCGAAACTAATGAAAACATTGTTGGGGTAAAACCTAAAGGGAAAGACCTAGCACCAAATCCAATTTGCCATCTGATCTAACTTCTGGAGGCAGTCAAAATGAGCCTTAGAATTCTTCCCTACCTTATTCCTGTGCTGAGATACAGGCTGCTCCAACCTGCTGTAAAATGCTTGATTTCGAGAGTGAGCGAAACTAATGAAAACATTGTTGGGGTAAAACCTAAAGGGAAAGACCTAGCACCAAATCCAATTTGCCATCTGATCTAACTTCTGGAGGCAGTCAAAATGATCCTTAGAATTCTTCCCTACTTTATTCCTGTGCTGAGATACAGGCTGCTCCAACCTGCTGTAAAATGCTTGATTTCGAGAGTGAGCGAAACTAATGAAAACATTGTTGGGGTAAAACCTAAAGGGAAAGACCTAGCACCAAATCCAATTTGCCATCTGATCTAACTTCTGGAGGCAGTCAAAATGAGCCTTAGAATTCTTCCCTACCTTATTCCTGTGCTGAGATACAGGCTGCTCCAACCTGCTGTAAAATGCTTGATTTCGAGAGTGAGCGAAACTAATGAAAACATTGTTGGGGTAAAACCTAAAGGGAAAGACCTAGCACCAAATCCAATTTGCCATCTGATCTAACTTCTGGAGGCAGTCAAAATGAGCCTTAGAATTCTTCCCTACCTTATTCCTGTGCTGAGATACAGGCTGCTCCAACCTGCTGTAAAATGCTTGATTTCGAGAGTGAGCGAAACTAATGAAAACATTGTTGGGGTAAAACCTAAAGGGAAAGACCTAGCACCAAATCCAATTTGCCATCTGATCTAACTTCTGGAGGCAGTCAAAATGATCCTTAGAATTCTTCCCTACCTTATTCCTGTGCTGAGATACAGGCTGCTCCAACCTGCTGTAAAATGCTTGATTTCGAGAGTGAGCGAAACTAATGAAAACATTGTTGGGGTAAAACCTAAAGGGAAAGACCTAGCACCAAATCCAATTTGCCATCTGATCTAACTTCTGGAGGCAGTCAAAATGAGCCTTAGAATTCTTCCCTACCTTATTCCTGTGCTGAGATACAGGCTGCTCCAACCTGCTGTAAAATGCTTGATTTCGAGAGTGAGCGAAACTAATGAAAACATTGTTGGGGTAAAACCTAAAGGGAAAGACCTAGCACCAAATCCAATTTGCCATCTGATCTAACTTCTGGAGGCAGTCAAAATGATCCTTAGAATTCTTCCCTACCTTATTCCTGTGCTGAGATACAGGCTGCTCCAACCTGCTGTAAAATGCTTGATTTCGAGAGTGAGCGAAACTAATGAAAACATTGTTGGGGTAAAACCTAAAGGGAAAGACCTAGCACCAAATCCAATTTGCCATCTGATCTAACTTCTGGAGGCAGTCAAAATGAGCCTTAGAATTCTTCCCTACCTTATTCCTGTGCTGAGATACAGGCTGCTCCAACCTGCTGTAAAATGCTTGATTTCGAGAGTGAGCGAAACTAATGAAAACATTGTTGGGGTAAAACCTAAAGGGAAAGACCTAGCACCAAATCCAATTTGCCATCTGATCTAACTTCTGGAGGCAGTCAAAATGAGCCTTAGAATTCTTCCCTACCTTATTCCTGTGCTGAGATACAGGCTGCTCCAACCTGCTGTAAAATGCTTGATTTCGAGAGTGAGCGAAACTAATGAAAACATTGTTGGGGTAAAACCTAAAGGGAAAGACCTAGCACCAAATCCAATTTGCCATCTGATCTAACTTCTGGAGGCAGTCAAAATGATCCTTAGAATTCTTCCCTACCTTATTCCTGTGCTGAGATACAGGCTGCTCCAACCTGCTGTAAAATGCTTGATTTCGAGAGTGAGCAAAACTAATGAAAACATTGTTGGGGTAAAACCTAAAGGGAAAGACCTAGCACCAAATCCAATTTGCCATCTGATCTAACTTCTGGAGGCAGTCAAAATGAGCCTTAGAATTCTTCCCTACCTTATTCCTGTGCTGAGATACAGGCTGCTCCAACTTGCTGTAAAATGCTTGATTTCGAGAGTGAGCGAAACTAATGAAAACATTGTTGGGGTAAAACCTAAAGGGAAAGACCTAGCACCAAATCCAATTTGCCATCTGATCTAACTTCTGGAGGCAGTCAAAATGAGCCTTAGAATTCTTCCCTACCTTATTCCTGTGCTGAGATACAGGCTGCTCCAACCTGCTGTAAAATGCTTGATTTCGAGAGTGAGCGAAACTAATGAAAACATTGTTGGGGTAAAACCTAAAGGGAAAGACCTAGCACCAAATCCAATTTGCCATCTGATCTAACTTCTGGAGGCAGTCAAAATGAGCCTTAGAATTCTTCCCTACCTTATTCCTGTGCTGAGATACAGGCTGCTCCAACCTGCTGTAAAATGCTTGATTTCGAGAGTGAGCGAAACTAATGAAAACATTGTTGGGGTAAAACCTAAAGGGAAAGACCTAGCACCAAATCCAATTTGCCATCTGATCTAACTTCTGGAGGCAGTCAAAATGAGCCTTAGAATTCTTCCCTACCTTATTCCTGTGCTGAGATACAGGCTGCTCCAACCTGCTGTAAAATGCTTGATTTCGAGAGTGAGCGAAACTAAGGAAAACATTGTTGGGGTAAAACCTAAAGGGAAAGACCTAGCACCAAATCCAATTTGCCATCTGATCTAACTTCTGGAGGCAGTCAAAATGAGCCTTAGAATTCTTCCCTACCTTATTCCTGTGCTGAGATACAGGCTGCTCCAACCTGCTGTAAAATGCTTGATTTCGAGAGTGAGCGAAACTAATGAAAACATTGTTGGGGTAAAACCTAAAGGGAAAGACCTAGCACCAAATCCAATTTGCCATCTGATCTAACTTCTGGAGGCAGTCAAAATGAGCCTTAGAATTCTTCCCTACCTTATTCCTGTGCTGAGATACAGGCTGCTCCAACCTGCTGTAAAATGCTTGATTTCGAGAGTGAGCGAAACTAATGAAAACATTGTTGGGGTAAAACCTAAAGGGAAAGACCTAGCACCAAATCCAATTTGCCATCTGATCTAACTTCTGGAGGCAGTCAAAATGATCCTTAGAATTCTTCCCTACCTTATTCCTGTGCTGAGATACAGGCTGCTCCAACCTGCTGTAAAATGCTTGATTTCGAGAGTGAGCAAAACTAATGAAAACATTGTTGGGGTAAAACCTAAAGGGAAAGACCTAGCACCAAATCCAATTTGCCATCTGATCTAACTTCTGGAGGCAGTCAAAATGAGCCTTAGAATTCTTCCCTACCTTATTCCTGTGCTGAGATACAGGCTGCTCCAACTTGCTGTAAAATGCTTGATTTCGAGAGTGAGCGAAACTAATGAAAACATTGTTGGGGTAAAACCTAAAGGGAAAGACCTAGCACCAAATCCAATTTGCCATCTGATCTAACTTCTGGAGGCAGTCAAAATGAGCCTTAGAATTCTTCCCTACCTTATTCCTGTGCTGAGATACAGGCTGCTCCAACCTGCTGTAAAATGCTTGATTTCGAGAGTGAGCGAAACTAATGAAAACATTGTTGGGGTAAAACCTAAAGGGAAAGACCTAGCACCAAATCCAATTTGCCATCTGATCTAACTTCTGGAGGCAGTCAAAATGAGCCTTAGAATTCTTCCCTACCTTATTCCTGTGCTGAGATACAGGCTGCTCCAACCTGCTGTAAAATGCTTGATTTCGAGAGTGAGCGAAACTAAGGAAAACATTGTTGGGGTAAAACCTAAAGGGAAAGACCTAGCACCAAATCCAATTTGCCATCTGATCTAACTTCTGGAGGCAGTCAAAATGAGCCTTAGAATTCTTCCCTACCTTATTCCTGTGCTGAGATACAGGCTGCTCCAACCTGCTGTAAAATGCTTGATTTCGAGAGTGAGCGAAACTAAGGAAAACATTGTTGGGGTAAAACCTAAAGGGAAAGACCTAGCACCAAATCCAATTTGCCATCTGATCTAACTTCTGGAGGCAGTCAAAATGAGCCTTAGAATTCTTCCCTACCTTATTCCTGTGCTGAGATACAGGCTGCTCCAACCTGCTGTAAAATGCTTGATTTCGAGAGTGAGCGAAACTAATGAAAACATTGTTGGGGTAAAACCTAAAGGGAAAGACCTAGCACCAAATCCAATTTGCCATCTGATCTAACTTCTGGAGGCAGTCAAAATGAGCCTTAGAATTCTTCCCTACCTTATTCCTGTGCTGAGATACAGGCTGCTCCAACCTGCTGTAAAATGCTTGATTTCGAGAGCGAGCGAAACTAATGAAAACATTGTTGGGGTAAAACCTAAAGGGAAAGACCTAGCACCAAATCCAATTTGCCATCTGATCTAACTTCTGGAGGCAGTCAAAATGATCCTTAGAATTCTTCCCTACCTTATTCCTGTGCTGAGATACAGGCTGCTCCAACCTGCTGTAAAATGCTTGATTTCGAGAGCGAGCAAAACTAATGAAAACATTGTTGGGGTAAAACCTAAAGGGAAAGACCTAGCACCAAATCCAATTTGCCATCTGATCTAACTTCTGGAGGCAGTCAAAATGAGCCTTAGAATTCTTCCCTACCTTATTCCTGTGCTGAGATACAGGCTGCTCCAACCTGCTGTAAAATGCTTGATTTCGAGAGTGAGCGAAACTAATGAAAACATTGTTGGGGTAAAACCTAAAGGGAAAGACCTAGCACCAAATCCAATTTGCCATCTGATCTAACTTCTGGAGGCAGTCAAAATGAGCCTTAGAATTCTTCCCTACCTTATTCCTGTGCTGAGATACAGGCTGCTCCAACCTGCTGTAAAATGCTTGATTTCGAGAGTGAGCGAAACTAAGGAAAACATTGTTGGGGTAAAACCTAAAGGGAAAGACCTAGCACCAAATCCAATTTGCCATCTGATCTAACTTCTGGAGGCAGTCAAAATGAGCCTTAGAATTCTTCCCTACCTTATTCCTGTGCTGAGATACAGGCTGCTCCAACCTGCTGTAAAATGCTTGATTTCGAGAGTGAGCGAAACTAATGAAAACATTGTTGGGGTAAAACCTAAAGGGAAAGACCTAGCACCAAATCCAATTTGCCATCTGATCTAACTTCTGGAGGCAGTCAAAATGAGCCTTAGAATTCTTCCCTACCTTATTCCTGTGCTGAGATACAGGCTGCTCCAACCTGCTGTAAAATGCTTGATTTCGAGAGTGAGCGAAACTAATGAAAACATTGTTGGGGTAAAACCTAAAGGGAAAGACCTAGCACCAAATCCAATTTGCCATCTGATCTAACTTCTGGAGGCAGTCAAAATGAGCCTTAGAATTCTTCCCTACCTTATTCCTGTGCTGAGATACAGGCTGCTCCAACCTGCTGTAAAATGCTTGATTTCGAGAGTGAGCGAAACTAATGAAAACATTGTTGGGGTAAAACCTAAAGGGAAAGACCTAGCACCAAATCCAATTTGCCATCTGATCTAACTTCTGGAGGCAGTCAAAATGAGCATTTGAATTCTTCCCTACCTTATTCCTGTGCTGAGATACAGGCTGCTCCAACCTGCTGTAAAATGCTTGATTTCGAGAGTGAGCGAAACTAATGAAAACATTGTTGGGGTAAAACCTAAAGGGAAAGACCTAGCACCAAATCCAATTTGCCATCTGATCTAACTTCTGGAGGCAGTCAAAATGAGCATTTGAATTCTTCCCTACCTTATTCCTGTGCTGAGATACAGGCTGCTCCAACCTGCTGTAAAATGCTTGATTTCGAGAGTGAGCGAAACTAATGAAAACATTGTTGGGGTAAAACCTAAAGGGAAAGACCTAGCACCAAATCCAATTTGCCATCTGATCTAACTTCTGGAGGCAGTCAAAATGAGCCTTAGAATTCTTCCCTACCTTATTCCTGTGCTGAGATACAGGCTGCTCCAACCTGCTGTAAAATGCTTGATTTCGAGAGTGAGCAAAACTAATGAAAACATTGTTGGGGTAAAACCTAAAGGGAAAGACCTAGCACCAAATCCAATTTGCCATCTGATCTAACTTCTGGAGGCAGTCAAAATGAGCCTTAGAATTCTTCCCTACCTTATTCCTGTGCTGAGATACAGGCTGCTCCAACCTGCTGTAAAATGCTTGATTTCGAGAGTGAGCGAAACTAATGAAAACATTGTTGGGGTAAAACCTAAAGGGAAAGACCTAGCACCAAATCCAATTTGCCATCTGATCTAACTTCTGGAGGCAGTCAAAATGAGCCTTAGAATTCTTCCCTACCTTATTCCTGTGCTGAGATACAGGCTGCTCCAACCTGCTGTAAAATGCTTGATTTCGAGAGTGAGCGAAACTAATGAAAACATTGTTGGGGTAAAACCTAAAGGGAAAGACCTAGCACCAAATCCAATTTGCCATCTGATCTAACTTCTGGAGGCAGTCAAAATGAGCCTTAGAATTCTTCCCTACCTTATTCCTGTGCTGAGATACAGGCTGCTCCAACCTGCTGTAAAATGCTTGATTTCGAGAGTGAGCGAAACTAATGAAAACATTGTTGGGGTAAAACCTAAAGGGAAAGACCTAGCACCAAATCCAATTTGCCATCTGATCTAACTTCTGGAGGCAGTCAAAATGATCCTTAGAATTCTTCCCTACCTTATTCCTGTGCTGAGATACAGGCTGCTCCAACCTGCTGTAAAATGCTTGATTTCGAGAGTGAGCGAAACTAATGAAAACATTGTTGGGGTAAAACCTAAAGGGAAAGACCTAGCACCAAATCCAATTTGCCATCTGATCTAACTTCTGGAGGCAGTCAAAATGAGCCTTAGAATTCTTCCCTACCTTATTCCTGTGCTGAGATACAGGCTGCTCCAACTTGCTGTAAAATGCTTGATTTCGAGAGTGAGCGAAACTAATGAAAACATTGTTGGGGTAAAACCTAAAGGGAAAGACCTAGCACCAAATCCAATTTGCCATCTGATCTAACTTCTGGAGGCAGTCAAAATGAGCCTTAGAATTCTTCCCTACCTTATTCCTGTGCTGAGATACAGGCTGCTCCAACCTGCTGTAAAATGCTTGATTTCGAGAGTGAGCGAAACTAATGAAAACATTGTTGGGGTAAAACCTAAAGGGAAAGACCTAGCACCAAATCCAATTTGCCATCTGATCTAACTTCTGGAGGCAGTCAAAATGAGCCTTAGAATTCTTCCCTACCTTATTCCTGTGCTGAGATACAGGCTGCTCCAACCTGCTGTAAAATGCTTGATTTCGAGAGTGAGCGAAACTAAGGAAAACATTGTTGGGGTAAAACCTAAAGGGAAAGACCTAGCACCAAATCCAATTTGCCATCTGATCTAACTTCTGGAGGCAGTCAAAATGAGCCTTAGAATTCTTCCCTACCTTATTCCTGTGCTGAGATACAGGCTGCTCCAACCTGCTGTAAAATGCTTGATTTCGAGAGTGAGCGAAACTAAGGAAAACATTGTTGGGGTAAAACCTAAAGGGAAAGACCTAGCACCAAATCCAATTTGCCATCTGATCTAACTTCTGGAGGCAGTCAAAATGAGCCTTAGAATTCTTCCCTACCTTATTCCTGTGCTGAGATACAGGCTGCTCCAACCTGCTGTAAAATGCTTGATTTCGAGAGTGAGCGAAACTAATGAAAACATTGTTGGGGTAAAACCTAAAGGGAAAGACCTAGCACCAAATCCAATTTGCCATCTGATCTAACTTCTGGAGGCAGTCAAAATGAGCCTTAGAATTCTTCCCTACCTTATTCCTGTGCTGAGATACAGGCTGCTCCAACCTGCTGTAAAATGCTTGATTTCGAGAGTGAGCGAAACTAAGGAAAACATTGTTGGGGTAAAACCTAAAGGGAAAGACCTAGCACCAAATCCAATTTGCCATCTGATCTAACTTCTGGAGGCAGTCAAAATGAGCCTTAGAATTCTTCCCTACCTTATTCCTGTGCTGAGATACAGGCTGCTCCAACCTGCTGTAAAATGCTTGATTTCGAGAGCGAGCGAAACTAATGAAAACATTGTTGGGGTAAAACCTAAAGGGAAAGACCTAGCACCAAATCCAATTTGCCATCTGATCTAACTTCTGGAGGCAGTCAAAATGAGCCTTAGAATTCTTCCCTACCTTATTCCTGTGCTGAGATACAGGCTGCTCCAACTTGCTGTAAAATGCTTGATTTCGAGAGTGAGCGAAACTAATGAAAACATTGTTGGGGTAAAACCTAAAGGGAAAGACCTAGCACCAAATCCAATTTGCCATCTGATCTAACTTCTGGAGGCAGTCAAAATGAGCCTTAGAATTCTTCCCTACCTTATTCCTGTGCTGAGATACAGGCTGCTCCAACCTGCTGTAAAATGCTTGATTTCGAGAGTGAGCGAAACTAATGAAAACATTGTTGGGGTAAAACCTAAAGGGAAAGACCTAGCACCAAATCCAATTTGCCATCTGATCTAACTTCTGGAGGCAGTCAAAATGAGCCTTAGAATTCTTCCCTACCTTATTCCTGTGCTGAGATACAGGCTGCTCCAACCTGCTGTAAAATGCTTGATTTCGAGAGTGAGCGAAACTAAGGAAAACATTGTTGGGGTAAAACCTAAAGGGAAAGACCTAGCACCAAATCCAATTTGCCATCTGATCTAACTTCTGGAGGCAGTCAAAATGAGCCTTAGAATTCTTCCCTACCTTATTCCTGTGCTGAGATACAGGCTGCTCCAACCTGCTGTAAAATGCTTGATTTCGAGAGTGAGCGAAACTAAGGAAAACATTGTTGGGGTAAAACCTAAAGGGAAAGACCTAGCACCAAATCCAATTTGCCATCTGATCTAACTTCTGGAGGCAGTCAAAATGAGCCTTAGAATTCTTCCCTACCTTATTCCTGTGCTGAGATACAGGCTGCTCCAACCTGCTGTAAAATGCTTGATTTCGAGAGTGAGCGAAACTAATGAAAACATTGTTGGGGTAAAACCTAAAGGGAAAGACCTAGCACCAAATCCAATTTGCCATCTGATCTAACTTCTGGAGGCAGTCAAAATGAGCCTTAGAATTCTTCCCTACCTTATTCCTGTGCTGAGATACAGGCTGCTCCAACCTGCTGTAAAATGCTTGATTTCGAGAGTGAGCGAAACTAAGGAAAACATTGTTGGGGTAAAACCTAAAGGGAAAGACCTAGCACCAAATCCAATTTGCCATCTGATCTAACTTCTGGAGGCAGTCAAAATGAGCCTTAGAATTCTTCCCTACCTTATTCCTGTGCTGAGATACAGGCTGCTCCAACCTGCTGTAAAATGCTTGATTTCGAGAGCGAGCGAAACTAAGGAAAACATTGTTGGGGTAAAACCTAAAGGGAAAGACCTAGCACCAAATCCAATTTGCCATCTGATCTAACTTCTGGAGGCAGTCAAAATGAGCCTTAGAATTCTTCCCTACCTTATTCCTGTGCTGAGATACAGGCTGCTCCAACCTGCTGTAAAATGCTTGATTTCGAGAGTGAGCGAAACTAATGAAAACATTGTTGGGGTAAAACCTAAAGGGAAAGACCTAGCACCAAATCCAATTTGCCATCTGATCTAACTTCTGGAGGCAGTCAAAATGAGCCTTAGAATTCTTCCCTACCTTATTCCTGTGCTGAGATACAGGCTGCTCCAACCTGCTGTAAAATGCTTGATTTCGAGAGTGAGCGAAACTAAGGAAAACATTGTTGGGGTAAAACCTAAAGGGAAAGACCTAGCACCAAATCCAATTTGCCATCTGATCTAACTTCTGGAGGCAGTCAAAATGAGCCTTAGAATTCTTCCCTACCTTATTCCTGTGCTGAGATACAGGCTGCTCCAACCTGCTGTAAAATGCTTGATTTCGAGAGTGAGCGAAACTAATGAAAACATTGTTGGGGTAAAACCTAAAGGGAAAGACCTAGCACCAAATCCAATTTGCCATCTGATCTAACTTCTGGAGGCAGTCAAAATGAGCATTTGAATTCTTCCCTACCTTATTCCTGTGCTGAGATACAGGCTGCTCCAACCTGCTGTAAAATGCTTGATTTCGAGAGTGAGCGAAACTAATGAAAACATTGTTGGGGTAAAACCTAAAGGGAAAGACCTAGCACCAAATCCAATTTGCCATCTGATCTAACTTCTGGAGGCAGTCAAAATGAGCCTTAGAATTCTTCCCTACCTTAATTCTGTGCTGAGATACAGGCTGCTCCAACCTGCTGTAAAATGCTTGATTTCGAGAGTGAGCGAAACTAATGAAAACATTGTTGGGGTAAAACCTAAAGGGAAAGACCTAGCACCAAATCCAATTTGCCATCTGATCTAACTTCTGGAGGCAGTCAAAATGAGCCTTAGAATTCTTCCCTACCTTATTCCTGTGCTGAGATACAGGCTGCTCCAACCTGCTGTAAAATGCTTGATTTCGAGAGTGAGCGAAACTAAGGAAAACATTGTTGGGGTAAAACCTAAAGGGAAAGACCTAGCACCAAATCCAATTTGCCATCTGATCTAACTTCTGGAGGCAGTCAAAATGAGCCTTAGAATTCTTCCCTACCTTATTCCTGTGCTGAGATACAGGCTGCTCCAACCTGCTGTAAAATGCTTGATTTCGAGAGTGAGCGAAACTAATGAAAACATTGTTGGGGTAAAACCTAAAGGGAAAGACCTAGCACCAAATCCAATTTGCCATCTGATCTAACTTCTGGAGGCAGTCAAAATGAGCCTTAGAATTCTTCCCTACCTTATTCCTGTGCTGAGATACAGGCTGCTCCAACCTGCTGTAAAATGCTTGATTTCGAGAGTGAGCGAAACTAATGAAAACATTGTTGGGGTAAAACCTAAAGGGAAAGACCTAGCACCAAATCCAATTTGCCATCTGATCTAACTTCTGGAGGCAGTCAAAATGAGCCTTAGAATTCTTCCCTACCTTATTCCTGTGCTGAGATACAGGCTGCTCCAACCTGCTGTAAAATGCTTGATTTCGAGAGTGAGCGAAACTAATGAAAACATTGTTGGGGTAAAACCTAAAGGGAAAGACCTAGCACCAAATCCAATTTGCCATCTGATCTAACTTCTGGAGGCAGTCAAAATGAGCCTTAGAATTCTTCCCTACCTTATTCCTGTGCTGAGATACAGGCTGCTCCAACCTGCTGTAAAATGCTTGATTTCGAGAGTGAGCGAAACTAATGAAAACATTGTTGGGGTAAAACCTAAAGGGAAAGACCTAGCACCAAATCCAATTTGCCATCTGATCTAACTTCTGGAGGCAGTCAAAATGAGCCTTAGAATTCTTCCCTACCTTATTCCTGTGCTGAGATACAGGCTGCTCCAACCTGCTGTAAAATGCTTGATTTCGAGAGTGAGCAAAACTAATGAAAACATTGTTGGGGTAAAACCTAAAGGGAAAGACCTAGCACCAAATCCAATTTGCCATCTGATCTAACTTCTGGAGGCAGTCAAAATGAGCCTTAGAATTCTTCCCTACCTTATTCCTGTGCTGAGATACAGGCTGCTCCAACCTGCTGTAAAATGCTTGATTTCGAGAGTGAGCGAAACTAATGAAAACATTGTTGGGGTAAAACCTAAAGGGAAAGACCTAGCACCAAATCCAATTTGCCATCTGATCTAACTTCTGGAGGCAGTCAAAATGAGCCTTAGAATTCTTCCCTACCTTATTCCTGTGCTGAGATACAGGCTGCTCCAACCTGCTGTAAAATGCTTGATTTCGAGAGTGAGCGAAACTAATGAAAACATTGTTGGGGTAAAACCTAAAGGGAAAGACCTAGCACCAAATCCAATTTGCCATCTGATCTAACTTCTGGAGGCAGTCAAAATGAGCCTTAGAATTCTTCCCTACCTTATTCCTGTGCTGAGATACAGGCTGCTCCAACCTGCTGTAAAATGCTTGATTTCGAGAGTGAGCGAAACTAATGAAAACATTGTTGGGGTAAAACCTAAAGGGAAAGACCTAGCACCAAATCCAATTTGCCATCTGATCTAACTTCTGGAGGCAGTCAAAATGAGCCTTAGAATTCTTCCCTACCTTATTCCTGTGCTGAGATACAGGCTGCTCCAACCTGCTGTAAAATGCTTGATTTCGAGAGTGAGCGAAACTAATGAAAACATTGTTGGGGTAAAACCTAAAGGGAAAGACCTAGCACCAAATCCAATTTGCCATCTGATCTAACTTCTGGAGGCAGTCAAAATGAGCCTTAGAATTCTTCCCTACCTTATTCCTGTGCTGAGATACAGGCTGCTCCAACCTGCTGTAAAATGCTTGATTTCGAGAGTGAGCGAAACTAATGAAAACATTGTTGGGGTAAAACCTAAAGGGAAAGACCTAGCACCAAATCCAATTTGCCATCTGATCTAACTTCTGGAGGCAGTCAAAATGATCCTTAGAATTCTTCCCTACCTTATTCCTGTGCTGAGATACAGGCTGCTCCAACCTGCTGTAAAATGCTTGATTTCGAGAGTGAGCGAAACTAATGAAAACATTGTTGGGGTAAAACCTAAAGGGAAAGACCTAGCACCAAATCCAATTTGCCATCTGATCTAACTTCTGGAGGCAGTCAAAATGAGCCTTAGAATTCTTCCCTACCTTATTCCTGTGCTGAGATACAGGCTGCTCCAACCTGCTGTAAAATGCTTGATTTCGAGAGTGAGCGAAACTAATGAAAACATTGTTGGGGTAAAACCTAAAGGGAAAGACCTAGCACCAAATCCAATTTGCCATCTGATCTAACTTCTGGAGGCAGTCAAAATGAGCATTTGAATTCTTCCCTACCTTATTCCTGTGCTGAGATACAGGCTGCTCCAACCTGCTGTAAAATGCTTGATTTCGAGAGTGAGCGAAACTAATGAAAACATTGTTGGGGTAAAACCTAAAGGGAAAGACCTAGCACCAAATCCAATTTGCCATCTGATCTAACTTCTGGAGGCAGTCAAAATGAGCCTTAGAATTCTTCCCTACCTTATTCCTGTGCTGAGATACAGGCTGCTCCAACCTGCTGTAAAATGCTTGATTTCGAGAGCGAGCGAAACTAATGAAAACATTGTTGGGGTAAAACCTAAAGGGAAAGACCTAGCACCAAATCCAATTTGCCATCTGATCTAACTTCTGGAGGCAGTCAAAATGATCCTTAGAATTCTTCCCTACCTTATTCCTGTGCTGAGATACAGGCTGCTCCAACCTGCTGTAAAATGCTTGATTTCGAGAGTGAGCGAAACTAATGAAAACATTGTTGGGGTAAAACCTAAAGGGAAAGACCTAGCACCAAATCCAATTTGCCATCTGATCTAACTTCTGGAGGCAGTCAAAATGAGCCTTAGAATTCTTCCCTACCTTATTCCTGTGCTGAGATACAGGCTGCTCCAACCTGCTGTAAAATGCTTGATTTCGAGAGTGAGCGAAACTAATGAAAACATTGTTGGGGTAAAACCTAAAGGGAAAGACCTAGCACCAAATCCAATTTGCCATCTGATCTAACTTCTGGAGGCAGTCAAAATGAGCCTTAGAATTCTTCCCTACCTTATTCCTGTGCTGAGATACAGGCTGCTCCAACCTGCTGTAAAATGCTTGATTTCGAGAGCGAGCGAAACTAATGAAAACATTGTTGGGGTAAAACCTAAAGGGAAAGACCTAGCACCAAATCCAATTTGCCATCTGATCTAACTTCTGGAGGCAGTCAAAATGAGCCTTAGAATTCTTCCCTACCTTATTCCTGTGCTGAGATACAGGCTGCTCCAACCTGCTGTAAAATGCTTGATTTCGAGAGTGAGCGAAACTAATGAAAACATTGTTGGGGTAAAACCTAAAGGGAAAGACCTAGCACCAAATCCAATTTGCCATCTGATCTAACTTCTGGAGGCAGTCAAAATGAGCCTTAGAATTCTTCCCTACCTTATTCCTGTGCTGAGATACAGGCTGCTCCAACCTGCTGTAAAATGCTTGATTTCGAGAGTGAGCGAAACTAATGAAAACATTGTTGGGGTAAAACCTAAAGGGAAAGACCTAGCACCAAATCCAATTTGCCATCTGATCTAACTTCTGGAGGCAGTCAAAATGAGCCTTAGAATTCTTCCCTACCTTATTCCTGTGCTGAGATACAGGCTGCTCCAACCTGCTGTAAAATGCTTGATTTCGAGAGTGAGCGAAACTAATGAAAACATTGTTGGGGTAAAACCTAAAGGGAAAGACCTAGCACCAAATCCAATTTGCCATCTGATCTAACTTCTGGAGGCAGTCAAAATGAGCCTTAGAATTCTTCCCTACCTTATTCCTGTGCTGAGATACAGGCTGCTCCAACCTGCTGTAAAATGCTTGATTTCGAGAGTGAGCGAAACTAATGAAAACATTGTTGGGGTAAAACCTAAAGGGAAAGACCTAGCACCAAATCCAATTTGCCATCTGATCTAACTTCTGGAGGCAGTCAAAATGATCCTTAGAATTCTTCCCTACCTTATTCCTGTGCTGAGATACAGGCTGCTCCAACCTGCTGTAAAATGCTTGATTTCGAGAGTGAGCAAAACTAATGAAAACATTGTTGGGGTAAAACCTAAAGGGAAAGACCTAGCACCAAATCCAATTTGCCATCTGATCTAACTTCTGGAGGCAGTCAAAATGAGCCTTAGAATTCTTCCCTACCTTATTCCTGTGCTGAGATACAGGCTGCTCCAACTTGCTGTAAAATGCTTGATTTCGAGAGTGAGCGAAACTAATGAAAACATTGTTGGGGTAAAACCTAAAGGGAAAGACCTAGCACCAAATCCAATTTGCCATCTGATCTAACTTCTGGAGGCAGTCAAAATGAGCCTTAGAATTCTTCCCTACCTTATTCCTGTGCTGAGATACAGGCTGCTCCAACCTGCTGTAAAATGCTTGATTTCGAGAGTGAGCGAAACTAATGAAAACATTGTTGGGGTAAAACCTAAAGGGAAAGACCTAGCACCAAATCCAATTTGCCATCTGATCTAACTTCTGGAGGCAGTCAAAATGAGCCTTAGAATTCTTCCCTACCTTATTCCTGTGCTGAGATACAGGCTGCTCCAACCTGCTGTAAAATGCTTGATTTCGAGAGTGAGCGAAACTAAGGAAAACATTGTTGGGGTAAAACCTAAAGGGAAAGACCTAGCACCAAATCCAATTTGCCATCTGATCTAACTTCTGGAGGCAGTCAAAATGAGCCTTAGAATTCTTCCCTACCTTATTCCTGTGCTGAGATACAGGCTGCTCCAACCTGCTGTAAAATGCTTGATTTCGAGAGTGAGCGAAACTAAGGAAAACATTGTTGGGGTAAAACCTAAAGGGAAAGACCTAGCACCAAATCCAATTTGCCATCTGATCTAACTTCTGGAGGCAGTCAAAATGAGCCTTAGAATTCTTCCCTACCTTATTCCTGTGCTGAGATACAGGCTGCTCCAACCTGCTGTAAAATGCTTGATTTCGAGAGTGAGCGAAACTAATGAAAACATTGTTGGGGTAAAACCTAAAGGGAAAGACCTAGCACCAAATCCAATTTGCCATCTGATCTAACTTCTGGAGGCAGTCAAAATGAGCCTTAGAATTCTTCCCTACCTTATTCCTGTGCTGAGATACAGGCTGCTCCAACCTGCTGTAAAATGCTTGATTTCGAGAGTGAGCGAAACTAATGAAAACATTGTTGGGGTAAAACCTAAAGGGAAAGACCTAGCACCAAATCCAATTTGCCATCTGATCTAACTTCTGGAGGCAGTCAAAATGATCCTTAGAATTCTTCCCTACCTTATTCCTGTGCTGAGATACAGGCTGCTCCAACCTGCTGTAAAATGCTTGATTTCGAGAGCGAGCAAAACTAATGAAAACATTGTTGGGGTAAAACCTAAAGGGAAAGACCTAGCACCAAATCCAATTTGCCATCTGATCTAACTTCTGGAGGCAGTCAAAATGAGCCTTAGAATTCTTCCCTACCTTATTCCTGTGCTGAGATACAGGCTGCTCCAACCTGCTGTAAAATGCTTGATTTCGAGAGTGAGCGAAACTAATGAAAACATTGTTGGGGTAAAACCTAAAGGGAAAGACCTAGCACCAAATCCAATTTGCCATCTGATCTAACTTCTGGAGGCAGTCAAAATGAGCCTTAGAATTCTTCCCTACCTTATTCCTGTGCTGAGATACAGGCTGCTCCAACCTGCTGTAAAATGCTTGATTTCGAGAGTGAGCGAAACTAAGGAAAACATTGTTGGGGTAAAACCTAAAGGGAAAGACCTAGCACCAAATCCAATTTGCCATCTGATCTAACTTCTGGAGGCAGTCAAAATGAGCCTTAGAATTCTTCCCTACCTTATTCCTGTGCTGAGATACAGGCTGCTCCAACCTGCTGTAAAATGCTTGATTTCGAGAGTGAGCGAAACTAAGGAAAACATTGTTGGGGTAAAACCTAAAGGGAAAGACCTAGCACCAAATCCAATTTGCCATCTGATCTAACTTCTGGAGGCAGTCAAAATGAGCCTTAGAATTCTTCCCTACCTTATTCCTGTGCTGAGATACAGGCTGCTCCAACCTGCTGTAAAATGCTTGATTTCGAGAGTGAGCGAAACTAATGAAAACATTGTTGGGGTAAAACCTAAAGGGAAAGACCTAGCACCAAATCCAATTTGCCATCTGATCTAACTTCTGGAGGCAGTCAAAATGAGCCTTAGAATTCTTCCCTACCTTATTCCTGTGCTGAGATACAGGCTGCTCCAACCTGCTGTAAAATGCTTGATTTCGAGAGTGAGCGAAACTAAGGAAAACATTGTTGGGGTAAAACCTAAAGGGAAAGACCTAGCACCAAATCCAATTTGCCATCTGATCTAACTTCTGGAGGCAGTCAAAATGAGCCTTAGAATTCTTCCCTACCTTATTCCTGTGCTGAGATACAGGCTGCTCCAACCTGCTGTAAAATGCTTGATTTCGAGAGTGAGCGAAACTAATGAAAACATTGTTGGGGTAAAACCTAAAGGGAAAGACCTAGCACCAAATCCAATTTGCCATCTGATCTAACTTCTGGAGGCAGTCAAAATGAGCATTTGAATTCTTCCCTACCTTATTCCTGTGCTGAGATACAGGCTGCTCCAACCTGCTGTAAAATGCTTGATTTCGAGAGTGAGCGAAACTAATGAAAACATTGTTGGGGTAAAACCTAAAGGGAAAGACCTAGCACCAAATCCAATTTGCCATCTGATCTAACTTCTGGAGGCAGTCAAAATGAGCCTTAGAATTCTTCCCTACCTTATTCCTGTGCTGAGATACAGGCTGCTCCAACCTGCTGTAAAATGCTTGATTTCGAGAGTGAGCGAAACTAATGAAAACATTGTTGGGGTAAAACCTAAAGGGAAAGACCTAGCACCAAATCCAATTTGCCATCTGATCTAACTTCTGGAGGCAGTCAAAATGAGCCTTAGAATTCTTCCCTACCTTATTCCTGTGCTGAGATACAGGCTGCTCCAACCTGCTGTAAAATGCTTGATTTCGAGAGTGAGCGAAACTAAGGAAAACATTGTTGGGGTAAAACCTAAAGGGAAAGACCTAGCACCAAATCCAATTTGCCATCTGATCTAACTTCTGGAGGCAGTCAAAATGAGCCTTAGAATTCTTCCCTACCTTATTCCTGTGCTGAGATACAGGCTGCTCCAACCTGCTGTAAAATGCTTGATTTCGAGAGTGAGCGAAACTAATGAAAACATTGTTGGGGTAAAACCTAAAGGGAAAGACCTAGCACCAAATCCAATTTGCCATCTGATCTAACTTCTGGAGGCAGTCAAAATGAGCCTTAGAATTCTTCCCTACCTTATTCCTGTGCTGAGATACAGGCTGCTCCAACCTGCTGTAAAATGCTTGATTTCGAGAGTGAGCGAAACTAATGAAAACATTGTTGGGGTAAAACCTAAAGGGAAAGACCTAGCACCAAATCCAATTTGCCATCTGATCTAACTTCTGGAGGCAGTCAAAATGAGCCTTAGAATTCTTCCCTACCTTATTCCTGTGCTGAGATACAGGCTGCTCCAACCTGCTGTAAAATGCTTGATTTCGAGAGTGAGCGAAACTAAGGAAAACATTGTTGGGGTAAAACCTAAAGGGAAAGACCTAGCACCAAATCCAATTTGCCATCTGATCTAACTTCTGGAGGCAGTCAAAATGAGCATTTGAATTCTTCCCTACCTTATTCCTGTGCTGAGATACAGGCTGCTCCAACCTGCTGTAAAATGCTTGATTTCGAGAGTGAGCGAAACTAATGAAAACATTGTTGGGGTAAAACCTAAAGGGAAAGACCTAGCACCAAATCCAATTTGCCATCTGATCTAACTTCTGGAGGCAGTCAAAATGAGCATTTGAATTCTTCCCTACCTTATTCCTGTGCTGAGATACAGGCTGCTCCAACCTGCTGTAAAATGCTTGATTTCGAGAGTGAGCGAAACTAATGAAAACATTGTTGGGGTAAAACCTAAAGGGAAAGACCTAGCACCAAATCCAATTTGCCATCTGATCTAACTTCTGGAGGCAGTCAAAATGAGCATTTGAATTCTTCCCTACCTTATTCCTGTGCTGAGATACAGGCTGCTCCAACCTGCTGTAAAATGCTTGATTTCGAGAGTGAGCGAAACTAATGAAAACATTGTTGGGGTAAAACCTAAAGGGAAAGACCTAGCACCAAATCCAATTTGCCATCTGATCTAACTTCTGGAGGCAGTCAAAATGAGCCTTAGAATTCTTCCCTACCTTATTCCTGTGCTGAGATACAGGCTGCTCCAACCTGCTGTAAAATGCTTGATTTCGAGAGTGAGCGAAACTAATGAAAACATTGTTGGGGTAAAACCTAAAGGGAAAGACCTAGCACCAAATCCAATTTGCCATCTGATCTAACTTCTGGAGGCAGTCAAAATGAGCCTTAGAATTCTTCCCTACCTTATTCCTGTGCTGAGATACAGGCTGCTCCAACCTGCTGTAAAATGCTTGATTTCGAGAGTGAGCGAAACTAATGAAAACATTGTTGGGGTAAAACCTAAAGGGAAAGACCTAGCACCAAATCCAATTTGCCATCTGATCTAACTTCTGGAGGCAGTCAAAATGATCCTTAGAATTCTTCCCTACTTTATTCCTGTGCTGAGATACAGGCTGCTCCAACCTGCTGTAAAATGCTTGATTTCGAGAGTGAGCGAAACTAATGAAAACATTGTTGGGGTAAAACCTAAAGGGAAAGACCTAGCACCAAATCCAATTTGCCATCTGATCTAACTTCTGGAGGCAGTCAAAATGAGCCTTAGAATTCTTCCCTACCTTATTCCTGTGCTGAGATACAGGCTGCTCCAACCTGCTGTAAAATGCTTGATTTCGAGAGTGAGCGAAACTAATGAAAACATTGTTGGGGTAAAACCTAAAGGGAAAGACCTAGCACCAAATCCAATTTGCCATCTGATCTAACTTCTGGAGGCAGTCAAAATGAGCCTTAGAATTCTTCCCTACCTTATTCCTGTGCTGAGATACAGGCTGCTCCAACCTGCTGTAAAATGCTTGATTTCGAGAGTGAGCGAAACTAATGAAAACATTGTTGGGGTAAAACCTAAAGGGAAAGACCTAGCACCAAATCCAATTTGCCATCTGATCTAACTTCTGGAGGCAGTCAAAATGATCCTTAGAATTCTTCCCTACCTTATTCCTGTGCTGAGATACAGGCTGCTCCAACCTGCTGTAAAATGCTTGATTTCGAGAGTGAGCGAAACTAATGAAAACATTGTTGGGGTAAAACCTAAAGGGAAAGACCTAGCACCAAATCCAATTTGCCATCTGATCTAACTTCTGGAGGCAGTCAAAATGAGCCTTAGAATTCTTCCCTACCTTATTCCTGTGCTGAGATACAGGCTGCTCCAACCTGCTGTAAAATGCTTGATTTCGAGAGTGAGCGAAACTAATGAAAACATTGTTGGGGTAAAACCTAAAGGGAAAGACCTAGCACCAAATCCAATTTGCCATCTGATCTAACTTCTGGAGGCAGTCAAAATGATCCTTAGAATTCTTCCCTACCTTATTCCTGTGCTGAGATACAGGCTGCTCCAACCTGCTGTAAAATGCTTGATTTCGAGAGTGAGCGAAACTAATGAAAACATTGTTGGGGTAAAACCTAAAGGGAAAGACCTAGCACCAAATCCAATTTGCCATCTGATCTAACTTCTGGAGGCAGTCAAAATGAGCCTTAGAATTCTTCCCTACCTTATTCCTGTGCTGAGATACAGGCTGCTCCAACCTGCTGTAAAATGCTTGATTTCGAGAGTGAGCGAAACTAATGAAAACATTGTTGGGGTAAAACCTAAAGGGAAAGACCTAGCACCAAATCCAATTTGCCATCTGATCTAACTTCTGGAGGCAGTCAAAATGAGCCTTAGAATTCTTCCCTACCTTATTCCTGTGCTGAGATACAGGCTGCTCCAACCTGCTGTAAAATGCTTGATTTCGAGAGTGAGCGAAACTAATGAAAACATTGTTGGGGTAAAACCTAAAGGGAAAGACCTAGCACCAAATCCAATTTGCCATCTGATCTAACTTCTGGAGGCAGTCAAAATGATCCTTAGAATTCTTCCCTACCTTATTCCTGTGCTGAGATACAGGCTGCTCCAACCTGCTGTAAAATGCTTGATTTCGAGAGTGAGCAAAACTAATGAAAACATTGTTGGGGTAAAACCTAAAGGGAAAGACCTAGCACCAAATCCAATTTGCCATCTGATCTAACTTCTGGAGGCAGTCAAAATGAGCCTTAGAATTCTTCCCTACCTTATTCCTGTGCTGAGATACAGGCTGCTCCAACTTGCTGTAAAATGCTTGATTTCGAGAGTGAGCGAAACTAATGAAAACATTGTTGGGGTAAAACCTAAAGGGAAAGACCTAGCACCAAATCCAATTTGCCATCTGATCTAACTTCTGGAGGCAGTCAAAATGAGCCTTAGAATTCTTCCCTACCTTATTCCTGTGCTGAGATACAGGCTGCTCCAACCTGCTGTAAAATGCTTGATTTCGAGAGTGAGCGAAACTAATGAAAACATTGTTGGGGTAAAACCTAAAGGGAAAGACCTAGCACCAAATCCAATTTGCCATCTGATCTAACTTCTGGAGGCAGTCAAAATGAGCCTTAGAATTCTTCCCTACCTTATTCCTGTGCTGAGATACAGGCTGCTCCAACCTGCTGTAAAATGCTTGATTTCGAGAGTGAGCGAAACTAATGAAAACATTGTTGGGGTAAAACCTAAAGGGAAAGACCTAGCACCAAATCCAATTTGCCATCTGATCTAACTTCTGGAGGCAGTCAAAATGAGCCTTAGAATTCTTCCCTACCTTATTCCTGTGCTGAGATACAGGCTGCTCCAACCTGCTGTAAAATGCTTGATTTCGAGAGTGAGCGAAACTAAGGAAAACATTGTTGGGGTAAAACCTAAAGGGAAAGACCTAGCACCAAATCCAATTTGCCATCTGATCTAACTTCTGGAGGCAGTCAAAATGAGCCTTAGAATTCTTCCCTACCTTATTCCTGTGCTGAGATACAGGCTGCTCCAACCTGCTGTAAAATGCTTGATTTCGAGAGTGAGCGAAACTAATGAAAACATTGTTGGGGTAAAACCTAAAGGGAAAGACCTAGCACCAAATCCAATTTGCCATCTGATCTAACTTCTGGAGGCAGTCAAAATGAGCCTTAGAATTCTTCCCTACCTTATTCCTGTGCTGAGATACAGGCTGCTCCAACCTGCTGTAAAATGCTTGATTTCGAGAGTGAGCGAAACTAATGAAAACATTGTTGGGGTAAAACCTAAAGGGAAAGACCTAGCACCAAATCCAATTTGCCATCTGATCTAACTTCTGGAGGCAGTCAAAATGAGCCTTAGAATTCTTCCCTACCTTATTCCTGTGCTGAGATACAGGCTGCTCCAACCTGCTGTAAAATGCTTGATTTCGAGAGCGAGCGAAACTAATGAAAACATTGTTGGGGTAAAACCTAAAGGGAAAGACCTAGCACCAAATCCAATTTGCCATCTGATCTAACTTCTGGAGGCAGTCAAAATGAGCCTTAGAATTCTTCCCTACCTTATTCCTGTGCTGAGATACAGGCTGCTCCAACCTGCTGTAAAATGCTTGATTTCGAGAGTGAGCGAAACTAATGAAAACATTGTTGGGGTAAAACCTAAAGGGAAAGACCTAGCACCAAATCCAGTTTGCCATCTGATCTAACTTCTGGAGGCAGTCAAAATGATCCTTAGAATTCTTCCCTACCTTATTCCTGTGCTGAGATACAGGCTGCTCCAACCTGCTGTAAAATGCTTGATTTCGAGAGTGAGCGAAACTAAGGAAAACATTGTTGGGGTAAAACCTAAAGGGAAAGACCTAGCACCAAATCCAATTTGCCATCTGATCTAACTTCTGGAGGCAGTCAAAATGAGCCTTAGAATTCTTCCCTACCTTATTCCTGTGCTGAGATACAGGCTGCTCCAACCTGCTGTAAAATGCTTGATTTCGAGAGTGAGCGAAACTAATGAAAACATTGTTGGGGTAAAACCTAAAGGGAAAGACCTAGCACCAAATCCAATTTGCCATCTGATCTAACTTCTGGAGGCAGTCAAAATGAGCATTTGAATTCTTCCCTACCTTATTCCTGTGCTGAGATACAGGCTGCTCCAACCTGCTGTAAAATGCTTGATTTCGAGAGTGAGCGAAACTAAGGAAAACATTGTTGGGGTAAAACCTAAAGGGAAAGACCTAGCACCAAATCCAATTTGCCATCTGATCTAACTTCTGGAGGCAGTCAAAATGAGCCTTAGAATTCTTCCCTACCTTATTCCTGTGCTGAGATACAGGCTGCTCCAACCTGCTGTAAAATGCTTGATTTCGAGAGTGAGCGAAACTAATGAAAACATTGTTGGGGTAAAACCTAAAGGGAAAGACCTAGCACCAAATCCAATTTGCCATCTGATCTAACTTCTGGAGGCAGTCAAAATGAGCCTTAGAATTCTTCCCTACCTTATTCCTGTGCTGAGATACAGGCTGCTCCAACCTGCTGTAAAATGCTTGATTTCGAGAGTGAGCGAAACTAATGAAAACATTGTTGGGGTAAAACCTAAAGGGAAAGACCTAGCACCAAATCCAATTTGCCATCTGATCTAACTTCTGGAGGCAGTCAAAATGAGCCTTAGAATTCTTCCCTACCTTATTCCTGTGCTGAGATACAGGCTGCTCCAACCTGCTGTAAAATGCTTGATTTCGAGAGTGAGCAAAACTAATGAAAACATTGTTGGGGTAAAACCTAAAGGGAAAGACCTAGCACCAAATCCAATTTGCCATCTGATCTAACTTCTGGAGGCAGTCAAAATGAGCCTTAGAATTCTTCCCTACCTTATTCCTGTGCTGAGATACAGGCTGCTCCAACCTGCTGTAAAATGCTTGATTTCGAGAGTGAGCGAAACTAATGAAAACATTGTTGGGGTAAAACCTAAAGGGAAAGACCTAGCACCAAATCCAATTTGCCATCTGATCTAACTTCTGGAGGCAGTCAAAATGAGCCTTAGAATTCTTCCCTACCTTATTCCTGTGCTGAGATACAGGCTGCTCCAACCTGCTGTAAAATGCTTGATTTCGAGAGTGAGCGAAACTAATGAAAACATTGTTGGGGTAAAACCTAAAGGGAAAGACCTAGCACCAAATCCAATTTGCCATCTGATCTAACTTCTGGAGGCAGTCAAAATGAGCCTTAGAATTCTTCCCTACCTTATTCCTGTGCTGAGATACAGGCTGCTCCAACCTGCTGTAAAATGCTTGATTTCGAGAGTGAGCGAAACTAATGAAAACATTGTTGGGGTAAAACCTAAAGGGAAAGACCTAGCACCAAATCCAATTTGCCATCTGATCTAACTTCTGGAGGCAGTCAAAATGAGCCTTAGAATTCTTCCCTACCTTATTCCTGTGCTGAGATACAGGCTGCTCCAACCTGCTGTAAAATGCTTGATTTCGAGAGTGAGCGAAACTAATGAAAACATTGTTGGGGTAAAACCTAAAGGGAAAGACCTAGCACCAAATCCAATTTGCCATCTGATCTAACTTCTGGAGGCAGTCAAAATGATCCTTAGAATTCTTCCCTACCTTATTCCTGTGCTGAGATACAGGCTGCTCCAACCTGCTGTAAAATGCTTGATTTCGAGAGTGAGCGAAACTAATGAAAACATTGTTGGGGTAAAACCTAAAGGGAAAGACCTAGCACCAAATCCAATTTGCCATCTGATCTAACTTCTGGAGGCAGTCAAAATGAGCCTTAGAATTCTTCCCTACCTTATTCCTGTGCTGAGATACAGGCTGCTCCAACCTGCTGTAAAATGCTTGATTTCGAGAGTGAGCGAAACTAATGAAAACATTGTTGGGGTAAAACCTAAAGGGAAAGACCTA
>NW_027143515.1:0-57079 GCF_026170545.1 Melanerpes formicivorus | reverse complement strand
AATCAAGCATTTTACAGCAGGTTGGAGCAGCCTGTATCTCAGCACAGGAATAAGGTAGGGAAGAATTCTAAGGCTCATTTTGACTGCCTCCAGAAGTTAGATCAGATGGCAAATTGGATTTGGTGCTAGGTCTTTCCCTTTAGGTTTTACCCCAACAATGTTTTCATTAGTTTCGCTCACTCTCGAAATCAAGCATTTTACAGCAGGTTGGAGCAGCCTGTATCTCAGCACAGGAATAAGGTAGGGAAGAATTCTAAGGCTCATTTTGACTGCCTCCAGAAGTTAGATCAGATGGCAAATTGGATTTGGTGCTAGGTCTTTCCCTTTAGGTTTTACCCCAACAATGTTTTCATTAGTTTCGCTCACTCTCGAAATCAAGCATTTTACAGCAGGTTGGAGCAGCCTGTATCTCAGCACAGGAATAAGGTAGGGAAGAATTCTAAGGCTCATTTTGACTGCCTCCAGAAGTTAGATCAGATGGCAAATTGGATTTGGTGCTAGGTCTTTCCCTTTAGGTTTTACCCCAACAATGTTTTCATTAGTTTCGCTCACTCTCGAAATCAAGCATTTTACAGCAGGTTGGAGCAGCCTGTATCTCAGCACAGGAATAAGGTAGGGAAGAATTCTAAGGCTCATTTTGACTGCCTCCAGAAGTTAGATCAGATGGCAAATTGGATTTGGTGCTAGGTCTTTCCCTTTAGGTTTTACCCCAACAATGTTTTCATTAGTTTCGCTCACTCTCGAAATCAAGCATTTTACAGCAGGTTGGAGCAGCCTGTATCTCAGCACAGGAATAAGGTAGGGAAGAATTCTAAGGCTCATTTTGACTGCCTCCAGAAGTTAGATCAGATGGCAAATTGGATTTGGTGCTAGGTCTTTCCCTTTAGGTTTTACCCCAACAATGTTTTCATTAGTTTCGCTCACTCTCGAAATCAAGCATTTTACAGCAGGTTGGAGCAGCCTGTATCTCAGCACAGGAATAAGGTAGGGAAGAATTCTAAGGCTCATTTTGACTGCCTCCAGAAGTTAGATCAGATGGCAAATTGGATTTGGTGCTAGGTCTTTCCCTTTAGGTTTTACCCCAACAATGTTTTCATTAGTTTCGCTCACTCTCGAAATCAAGCATTTTACAGCAGGTTGGAGCAGCCTGTATCTCAGCACAGGAATAAGGTAGGGAAGAATTCTAAGGCTCATTTTGACTGCCTCCAGAAGTTAGATCAGATGGCAAATTGGATTTGGTGCTAGGTCTTTCCCTTTAGGTTTTACCCCAACAATGTTTTCATTAGTTTCGCTCACTCTCGAAATCAAGCATTTTACAGCAGGTTGGAGCAGCCTGTATCTCAGCACAGGAATAAGGTAGGGAAGAATTCTAAGGCTCATTTTGACTGCCTCCAGAAGTTAGATCAGATGGCAAATTGGATTTGGTGCTAGGTCTTTCCCTTTAGGTTTTACCCCAACAATGTTTTCATTAGTTTCGCTCACTCTCGAAATCAAGCATTTTACAGCAGGTTGGAGCAGCCTGTATCTCAGCACAGGAATAAGGTAGGGAAGAATTCTAAGGCTCATTTTGACTGCCTCCAGAAGTTAGATCAGATGGCAAATTGGATTTGGTGCTAGGTCTTTCCCTTTAGGTTTTACCCCAACAATGTTTTCATTAGTTTCGCTCACTCTCGAAATCAAGCATTTTACAGCAGGTTGGAGCAGCCTGTATCTCAGCACAGGAATAAGGTAGGGAAGAATTCTAAGGCTCATTTTGACTGCCTCCAGAAGTTAGATCAGATGGCAAATTGGATTTGGTGCTAGGTCTTTCCCTTTAGGTTTTACCCCAACAATGTTTTCATTAGTTTCGCTCACTCTCGAAATCAAGCATTTTACAGCAGGTTGGAGCAGCCTGTATCTCAGCACAGGAATAAGGTAGGGAAGAATTCTAAGGCTCATTTTGACTGCCTCCAGAAGTTAGATCAGATGGCAAATTGGATTTGGTGCTAGGTCTTTCCCTTTAGGTTTTACCCCAACAATGTTTTCATTAGTTTCGCTCACTCTCGAAATCAAGCATTTTACAGCAGGTTGGAGCAGCCTGTATCTCAGCACAGGAATAAGGTAGGGAAGAATTCTAAGGCTCATTTTGACTGCCTCCAGAAGTTAGATCAGATGGCAAATTGGATTTGGTGCTAGGTCTTTCCCTTTAGGTTTTACCCCAACAATGTTTTCATTAGTTTCGCTCACTCTCGAAATCAAGCATTTTACAGCAGGTTGGAGCAGCCTGTATCTCAGCACAGGAATAAGGTAGGGAAGAATTCTAAGGCTCATTTTGACTGCCTCCAGAAGTTAGATCAGATGGCAAATTGGATTTGGTGCTAGGTCTTTCCCTTTAGGTTTTACCCCAACAATGTTTTCATTAGTTTCGCTCACTCTCGAAATCAAGCATTTTACAGCAGGTTGGAGCAGCCTGTATCTCAGCACAGGAATAAGGTAGGGAAGAATTCTAAGGCTCATTTTGACTGCCTCCAGAAGTTAGATCAGATGGCAAATTGGATTTGGTGCTAGGTCTTTCCCTTTAGGTTTTACCCCAACAATGTTTTCATTAGTTTCGCTCACTCTCGAAATCAAGCATTTTACAGCAGGTTGGAGCAGCCTGTATCTCAGCACAGGAATAAGGTAGGGAAGAATTCTAAGGCTCATTTTGACTGCCTCCAGAAGTTAGATCAGATGGCAAATTGGATTTGGTGCTAGGTCTTTCCCTTTAGGTTTTACCCCAACAATGTTTTCATTAGTTTCGCTCACTCTCGAAATCAAGCATTTTACAGCAGGTTGGAGCAGCCTGTATCTCAGCACAGGAATAAGGTAGGGAAGAATTCTAAGGCTCATTTTGACTGCCTCCAGAAGTTAGATCAGATGGCAAATTGGATTTGGTGCTAGGTCTTTCCCTTTAGGTTTTACCCCAACAATGTTTTCATTAGTTTCGCTCACTCTCGAAATCAAGCATTTTACAGCAGGTTGGAGCAGCCTGTATCTCAGCACAGGAATAAGGTAGGGAAGAATTCTAAGGCTCATTTTGACTGCCTCCAGAAGTTAGATCAGATGGCAAATTGGATTTGGTGCTAGGTCTTTCCCTTTAGGTTTTACCCCAACAATGTTTTCATTAGTTTCGCTCACTCTCGAAATCAAGCATTTTACAGCAGGTTGGAGCAGCCTGTATCTCAGCACAGGAATAAGGTAGGGAAGAATTCTAAGGCTCATTTTGACTGCCTCCAGAAGTTAGATCAGATGGCAAATTGGATTTGGTGCTAGGTCTTTCCCTTTAGGTTTTACCCCAACAATGTTTTCATTAGTTTCGCTCACTCTCGAAATCAAGCATTTTACAGCAGGTTGGAGCAGCCTGTATCTCAGCACAGGAATAAGGTAGGGAAGAATTCTAAGGCTCATTTTGACTGCCTCCAGAAGTTAGATCAGATGGCAAATTGGATTTGGTGCTAGGTCTTTCCCTTTAGGTTTTACCCCAACAATGTTTTCATTAGTTTCGCTCACTCTCGAAATCAAGCATTTTACAGCAGGTTGGAGCAGCCTGTATCTCAGCACAGGAATAAGGTAGGGAAGAATTCTAAGGCTCATTTTGACTGCCTCCAGAAGTTAGATCAGATGGCAAATTGGATTTGGTGCTAGGTCTTTCCCTTTAGGTTTTACCCCAACAATGTTTTCATTAGTTTCGCTCACTCTCGAAATCAAGCATTTTACAGCAGGTTGGAGCAGCCTGTATCTCAGCACAGGAATAAGGTAGGGAAGAATTCTAAGGCTCATTTTGACTGCCTCCAGAAGTTAGATCAGATGGCAAATTGGATTTGGTGCTAGGTCTTTCCCTTTAGGTTTTACCCCAACAATGTTTTCATTAGTTTCGCTCACTCTCGAAATCAAGCATTTTACAGCAGGTTGGAGCAGCCTGTATCTCAGCACAGGAATAAGGTAGGGAAGAATTCTAAGGCTCATTTTGACTGCCTCCAGAAGTTAGATCAGATGGCAAATTGGATTTGGTGCTAGGTCTTTCCCTTTAGGTTTTACCCCAACAATGTTTTCATTAGTTTCGCTCACTCTCGAAATCAAGCATTTTACAGCAGGTTGGAGCAGCCTGTATCTCAGCACAGGAATAAGGTAGGGAAGAATTCTAAGGCTCATTTTGACTGCCTCCAGAAGTTAGATCAGATGGCAAATTGGATTTGGTGCTAGGTCTTTCCCTTTAGGTTTTACCCCAACAATGTTTTCATTAGTTTCGCTCACTCTCGAAATCAAGCATTTTACAGCAGGTTGGAGCAGCCTGTATCTCAGCACAGGAATAAGGTAGGGAAGAATTCTAAGGCTCATTTTGACTGCCTCCAGAAGTTAGATCAGATGGCAAATTGGATTTGGTGCTAGGTCTTTCCCTTTAGGTTTTACCCCAACAATGTTTTCATTAGTTTCGCTCACTCTCGAAATCAAGCATTTTACAGCAGGTTGGAGCAGCCTGTATCTCAGCACAGGAATAAGGTAGGGAAGAATTCTAAGGCTCATTTTGACTGCCTCCAGAAGTTAGATCAGATGGCAAATTGGATTTGGTGCTAGGTCTTTCCCTTTAGGTTTTACCCCAACAATGTTTTCATTAGTTTCGCTCACTCTCGAAATCAAGCATTTTACAGCAGGTTGGAGCAGCCTGTATCTCAGCACAGGAATAAGGTAGGGAAGAATTCTAAGGCTCATTTTGACTGCCTCCAGAAGTTAGATCAGATGGCAAATTGGATTTGGTGCTAGGTCTTTCCCTTTAGGTTTTACCCCAACAATGTTTTCATTAGTTTCGCTCACTCTCGAAATCAAGCATTTTACAGCAGGTTGGAGCAGCCTGTATCTCAGCACAGGAATAAGGTAGGGAAGAATTCTAAGGCTCATTTTGACTGCCTCCAGAAGTTAGATCAGATGGCAAATTGGATTTGGTGCTAGGTCTTTCCCTTTAGGTTTTACCCCAACAATGTTTTCATTAGTTTCGCTCACTCTCGAAATCAAGCATTTTACAGCAGGTTGGAGCAGCCTGTATCTCAGCACAGGAATAAGGTAGGGAAGAATTCTAAGGCTCATTTTGACTGCCTCCAGAAGTTAGATCAGATGGCAAATTGGATTTGGTGCTAGGTCTTTCCCTTTAGGTTTTACCCCAACAATGTTTTCATTAGTTTCGCTCACTCTCGAAATCAAGCATTTTACAGCAGGTTGGAGCAGCCTGTATCTCAGCACAGGAATAAGGTAGGGAAGAATTCTAAGGCTCATTTTGACTGCCTCCAGAAGTTAGATCAGATGGCAAATTGGATTTGGTGCTAGGTCTTTCCCTTTAGGTTTTACCCCAACAATGTTTTCATTAGTTTCGCTCACTCTCGAAATCAAGCATTTTACAGCAGGTTGGAGCAGCCTGTATCTCAGCACAGGAATAAGGTAGGGAAGAATTCTAAGGCTCATTTTGACTGCCTCCAGAAGTTAGATCAGATGGCAAATTGGATTTGGTGCTAGGTCTTTCCCTTTAGGTTTTACCCCAACAATGTTTTCATTAGTTTCGCTCACTCTCGAAATCAAGCATTTTACAGCAGGTTGGAGCAGCCTGTATCTCAGCACAGGAATAAGGTAGGGAAGAATTCTAAGGCTCATTTTGACTGCCTCCAGAAGTTAGATCAGATGGCAAATTGGATTTGGTGCTAGGTCTTTCCCTTTAGGTTTTACCCCAACAATGTTTTCATTAGTTTCGCTCACTCTCGAAATCAAGCATTTTACAGCAGGTTGGAGCAGCCTGTATCTCAGCACAGGAATAAGGTAGGGAAGAATTCTAAGGCTCATTTTGACTGCCTCCAGAAGTTAGATCAGATGGCAAATTGGATTTGGTGCTAGGTCTTTCCCTTTAGGTTTTACCCCAACAATGTTTTGATTAGTTTCGCTCACTCTCGAAATCAAGCATTTTACAGCAGGTTGGAGCAGCCTGTATCTCAGCACAGGAATAAGGTAGGGAAGAATTCTAAGGCTCATTTTGACTGCCTCCAGAAGTTAGATCAGATGGCAAATTGGATTTGGTGCTAGGTCTTTCCCTTTAGGTTTTACCCCAACAATGTTTTCATTAGTTTCGCTCACTCTCGAAATCAAGCATTTTACAGCAGGTTGGAGCAGCCTGTATCTCAGCACAGGAATAAGGTAGGGAAGAATTCTAAGGCTCATTTTGACTGCCTCCAGAAGTTAGATCAGATGGCAAATTGGATTTGGTGCTAGGTCTTTCCCTTTAGGTTTTACCCCAACAATGTTTTCATTAGTTTCGCTCACTCTCGAAATCAAGCATTTTACAGCAGGTTGGAGCAGCCTGTATCTCAGCACAGGAATAAGGTAGGGAAGAATTCTAAGGCTCATTTTGACTGCCTCCAGAAGTTAGATCAGATGGCAAATTGGATTTGGTGCTAGGTCTTTCCCTTTAGGTTTTACCCCAACAATGTTTTCATTAGTTTCGCTCACTCTCGAAATCAAGCATTTTACAGCAGGTTGGAGCAGCCTGTATCTCAGCACAGGAATAAGGTAGGGAAGAATTCTAAGGCTCATTTTGACTGCCTCCAGAAGTTAGATCAGATGGCAAATTGGATTTGGTGCTAGGTCTTTCCCTTTAGGTTTTACCCCAACAATGTTTTCATTAGTTTCGCTCACTCTCGAAATCAAGCATTTTACAGCAGGTTGGAGCAGCCTGTATCTCAGCACAGGAATAAGGTAGGGAAGAATTCTAAGGCTCATTTTGACTGCCTCCAGAAGTTAGATCAGATGGCAAATTGGATTTGGTGCTAGGTCTTTCCCTTTAGGTTTTACCCCAACAATGTTTTCATTAGTTTCGCTCACTCTCGAAATCAAGCATTTTACAGCAGGTTGGAGCAGCCTGTATCTCAGCACAGGAATAAGGTAGGGAAGAATTCTAAGGCTCATTTTGACTGCCTCCAGAAGTTAGATCAGATGGCAAATTGGATTTGGTGCTAGGTCTTTCCCTTTAGGTTTTACCCCAACAATGTTTTCATTAGTTTCGCTCACTCTCGAAATCAAGCATTTTACAGCAGGTTGGAGCAGCCTGTATCTCAGCACAGGAATAAGGTAGGGAAGAATTCTAAGGCTCATTTTGACTGCCTCCAGAAGTTAGATCAGATGGCAAATTGGATTTGGTGCTAGGTCTTTCCCTTTAGGTTTTACCCCAACAATGTTTTCATTAGTTTCGCTCACTCTCGAAATCAAGCATTTTACAGCAGGTTGGAGCAGCCTGTATCTCAGCACAGGAATAAGGTAGGGAAGAATTCTAAGGCTCATTTTGACTGCCTCCAGAAGTTAGATCAGATGGCAAATTGGATTTGGTGCTAGGTCTTTCCCTTTAGGTTTTACCCCAACAATGTTTTCATTAGTTTCGCTCACTCTCGAAATCAAGCATTTTACAGCAGGTTGGAGCAGCCTGTATCTCAGCACAGGAATAAGGTAGGGAAGAATTCTAAGGCTCATTTTGACTGCCTCCAGAAGTTAGATCAGATGGCAAATTGGATTTGGTGCTAGGTCTTTCCCTTTAGGTTTTACCCCAACAATGTTTTCATTAGTTTCGCTCACTCTCGAAATCAAGCATTTTACAGCAGGTTGGAGCAGCCTGTATCTCAGCACAGGAATAAGGTAGGGAAGAATTCTAAGGCTCATTTTGACTGCCTCCAGAAGTTAGATCAGATGGCAAATTGGATTTGGTGCTAGGTCTTTCCCTTTAGGTTTTACCCCAACAATGTTTTCATTAGTTTCGCTCACTCTCGAAATCAAGCATTTTACAGCAGGTTGGAGCAGCCTGTATCTCAGCACAGGAATAAGGTAGGGAAGAATTCTAAGGCTCATTTTGACTGCCTCCAGAAGTTAGATCAGATGGCAAATTGGATTTGGTGCTAGGTCTTTCCCTTTAGGTTTTACCCCAACAATGTTTTCATTAGTTTCGCTCACTCTCGAAATCAAGCATTTTACAGCAGGTTGGAGCAGCCTGTATCTCAGCACAGGAATAAGGTAGGGAAGAATTCTAAGGCTCATTTTGACTGCCTCCAGAAGTTAGATCAGATGGCAAATTGGATTTGGTGCTAGGTCTTTCCCTTTAGGTTTTACCCCAACAATGTTTTCATTAGTTTCGCTCACTCTCGAAATCAAGCATTTTACAGCAGGTTGGAGCAGCCTGTATCTCAGCACAGGAATAAGGTAGGGAAGAATTCTAAGGCTCATTTTGACTGCCTCCAGAAGTTAGATCAGATGGCAAATTGGATTTGGTGCTAGGTCTTTCCCTTTAGGTTTTACCCCAACAATGTTTTCATTAGTTTCGCTCACTCTCGAAATCAAGCATTTTACAGCAGGTTGGAGCAGCCTGTATCTCAGCACAGGAATAAGGTAGGGAAGAATTCTAAGGCTCATTTTGACTGCCTCCAGAAGTTAGATCAGATGGCAAATTGGATTTGGTGCTAGGTCTTTCCCTTTAGGTTTTACCCCAACAATGTTTTCATTAGTTTCGCTCACTCTCGAAATCAAGCATTTTACAGCAGGTTGGAGCAGCCTGTATCTCAGCACAGGAATAAGGTAGGGAAGAATTCTAAGGCTCATTTTGACTGCCTCCAGAAGTTAGATCAGATGGCAAATTGGATTTGGTGCTAGGTCTTTCCCTTTAGGTTTTACCCCAACAATGTTTTCATTAGTTTCGCTCACTCTCGAAATCAAGCATTTTACAGCAGGTTGGAGCAGCCTGTATCTCAGCACAGGAATAAGGTAGGGAAGAATTCTAAGGATCATTTTGACTGCCTCCAGAAGTTAGATCAGATGGCAAATTGGATTTGGTGCTAGGTCTTTCCCTTTAGGTTTTACCCCAACAATGTTTTGATTAGTTTCGCTCACTCTCGAAATCAAGCATTTTACAGCAGGTTGGAGCAGCCTGTATCTCAGCACAGGAATAAGGTAGGGAAGAATTCTAAGGCTCATTTTGACTGCCTCCAGAAGTTAGATCAGATGGCAAATTGGATTTGGTGCTAGGTCTTTCCCTTTAGGTTTTACCCCAACAATGTTTTCATTAGTTTCGCTCACTCTCGAAATCAAGCATTTTACAGCAGGTTGGAGCAGCCTGTATCTCAGCACAGGAATAAGGTAGGGAAGAATTCTAAGGATCATTTTGACTGCCTCCAGAAGTTAGATCAGATGGCAAATTGGATTTGGTGCTAGGTCTTTCCCTTTAGGTTTTACCCCAACAATGTTTTCATTAGTTTCGCTCACTCTCGAAATCAAGCATTTTACAGCAGGTTGGGGCAGCCTGTATCTCAGCACAGGAATAAGGTAGGGAAGAATTCTAAGGATCATTTTGACTGCCTCCAGAAGTTAGATCAGATGGCAAATTGGATTTGGTGCTAGGTCTTTCCCTTTAGGTTTTACCCCAACAATGTTTTCATTAGTTTCGCTCACTCTCGAAATCAAGCATTTTACAGCAGGTTGGAGCAGCCTGTATCTCAGCACAGGAATAAGGTAGGGAAGAATTCTAAGGCTCATTTTGACTGCCTCCAGAAGTTAGATCAGATGGCAAATTGGATTTGGTGCTAGGTCTTTCCCTTTAGGTTTTACCCCAACAATGTTTTCATTAGTTTCGCTCACTCTCGAAATCAAGCATTTTACAGCAGGTTGGAGCAGCCTGTATCTCAGCACAGGAATAAGGTAGGGAAGAATTCTAAGGCTCATTTTGACTGCCTCCAGAAGTTAGATCAGATGGCAAATTGGATTTGGTGCTAGGTCTTTCCCTTTAGGTTTTACCCCAACAATGTTTTCATTAGTTTCGCTCACTCTCGAAATCAAGCATTTTACAGCAGGTTGGAGCAGCCTGTATCTCAGCACAGGAATAAGGTAGGGAAGAATTCTAAGGCTCATTTTGACTGCCTCCAGAAGTTAGATCAGATGGCAAATTGGATTTGGTGCTAGGTCTTTCCCTTTAGGTTTTACCCCAACAATGTTTTCATTAGTTTCGCTCACTCTCGAAATCAAGCATTTTACAGCAGGTTGGAGCAGCCTGTATCTCAGCACAGGAATAAGGTAGGGAAGAATTCTAAGGCTCATTTTGACTGCCTCCAGAAGTTAGATCAGATGGCAAATTGGATTTGGTGCTAGGTCTTTCCCTTTAGGTTTTACCCCAACAATGTTTTCATTAGTTTCGCTCACTCTCGAAATCAAGCATTTTACAGCAGGTTGGAGCAGCCTGTATCTCAGCACAGGAATAAGGTAGGGAAGAATTCTAAGGCTCATTTTGACTGCCTCCAGAAGTTAGATCAGATGGCAAATTGGATTTGGTGCTAGGTCTTTCCCTTTAGGTTTTACCCCAACAATGTTTTCATTAGTTTCGCTCACTCTCGAAATCAAGCATTTTACAGCAGGTTGGAGCAGCCTGTATCTCAGCACAGGAATAAGGTAGGGAAGAATTCTAAGGCTCATTTTGACTGCCTCCAGAAGTTAGATCAGATGGCAAATTGGATTTGGTGCTAGGTCTTTCCCTTTAGGTTTTACCCCAACAATGTTTTCATTAGTTTCGCTCACTCTCGAAATCAAGCATTTTACAGCAGGTTGGAGCAGCCTGTATCTCAGCACAGGAATAAGGTAGGGAAGAATTCTAAGGCTCATTTTGACTGCCTCCAGAAGTTAGATCAGATGGCAAATTGGATTTGGTGCTAGGTCTTTCCCTTTAGGTTTTACCCCAACAATGTTTTCATTAGTTTCGCTCACTCTCGAAATCAAGCATTTTACAGCAGGTTGGAGCAGCCTGTATCTCAGCACAGGAATAAGGTAGGGAAGAATTCTAAGGCTCATTTTGACTGCCTCCAGAAGTTAGATCAGATGGCAAATTGGATTTGGTGCTAGGTCTTTCCCTTTAGGTTTTACCCCAACAATGTTTTCATTAGTTTCGCTCACTCTCGAAATCAAGCATTTTACAGCAGGTTGGAGCAGCCTGTATCTCAGCACAGGAATAAGGTAGGGAAGAATTCTAAGGCTCATTTTGACTGCCTCCAGAAGTTAGATCAGATGGCAAATTGGATTTGGTGCTAGGTCTTTCCCTTTAGGTTTTACCCCAACAATGTTTTCATTAGTTTCGCTCACTCTCGAAATCAAGCATTTTACAGCAGGTTGGGGCAGCCTGTATCTCAGCACAGGAAAAAGGTAGGGAAGAATTCTAAGGATCATTTTGACTGCCTCCAGAAGTTAGATCAGATGGCAAATTGGATTTGATGCTAGGTCTTTCCCTTTAGGTTTTACCCCAACAATGTTTTGATTAGTTTCGCTCACTCTCGAAATCAAGCATTTTACAGCAGGTTGGAGCAGCCTGTATCTCAGCACAGGAATAAGGTAGGGAAGAATTCTAAGGCTCATTTTGACTGCCTCCAGAAGTTAGATCAGATGGCAAATTGGATTTGGTGCTAGGTCTTTCCCTTTAGGTTTTACCCCAACAATGTTTTCATTAGTTTCGCTCACTCTCGAAATCAAGCATTTTACAGCAGGTTGGAGCAGCCTGTATCTCAGCACAGGAATAAGGTAGGGAAGAATTCTAAGGCTCATTTTGACTGCCTCCAGAAGTTAGATCAGATGGCAAATTGGATTTGGTGCTAGGTCTTTCCCTTTAGGTTTTACCCCAACAATGTTTTGATTAGTTTCGCTCACTCTCGAAATCAAGCATTTTACAGCAGGTTGGAGCAGCCTGTATCTCAGCACAGGAATAAGGTAGGGAAGAATTCTAAGGCTCATTTTGACTGCCTCCAGAAGTTAGATCAGATGGCAAATTGGATTTGGTGCTAGGTCTTTCCCTTTAGGTTTTACCCCAACAATGTTTTCATTAGTTTCGCTCACTCTCGAAATCAAGCATTTTACAGCAGGTTGGAGCAGCCTGTATCTCAGCACAGGAATAAGGTAGGGAAGAATTCTAAGGCTCATTTTGACTGCCTCCAGAAGTTAGATCAGATGGCAAATTGGATTTGGTGCTAGGTCTTTCCCTTTAGGTTTTACCCCAACAATGTTTTCATTAGTTTCGCTCACTCTCGAAATCAAGCATTTTACAGCAGGTTGGAGCAGCCTGTATCTCAGCACAGGAATAAGGTAGGGAAGAATTCTAAGGCTCATTTTGACTGCCTCCAGAAGTTAGATCAGATGGCAAATTGGATTTGGTGCTAGGTCTTTCCCTTTAGGTTTTACCCCAACAATGTTTTCATTAGTTTCGCTCACTCTCGAAATCAAGCATTTTACAGCAGGTTGGAGCAGCCTGTATTTCAGCACAGGAATAAGGTAGGGAAGAATTCTAAGGCTCATTTTGACTGCCTCCAGAAGTTAGATCAGATGGCAAATTGGATTTGGTGCTAGGTCTTTCCCTTTAGGTTTTACCCCAACAATGTTTTCATTAGTTTCGCTCACTCTCGAAATCAAGCATTTTACAGCAGGTTGGAGCAGCCTGTATCTCAGCACAGGAATAAGGTAGGGAAGAATTCTAAGGCTCATTTTGACTGCCTCCAGAAGTTAGATCAGATGGCAAATTGGATTTGGTGCTAGGTCTTTCCCTTTAGGTTTTACCCCAACAATGTTTTCATTAGTTTCGCTCACTCTCGAAATCAAGCATTTTACAGCAGGTTGGAGCAGCCTGTATCTCAGCACAGGAATAAGGTAGGGAAGAATTCTAAGGCTCATTTTGACTGCCTCCAGAAGTTAGATCAGATGGCAAATTGGATTTGGTGCTAGGTCTTTCCCTTTAGGTTTTACCCCAACAATGTTTTCATTAGTTTCGCTCACTCTAGAAATCAAGCATTTTACAGCAGGTTGGAGCAGCCTGTATCTCAGCACAGGAATAAGGTAGGGAAGAATTCTAAGGATCATTTTGACTGCCTCCAGAAGTTAGATCAGATGGCAAATTGGATTTGGTGCTAGGTCTTTCCCTTTAGGTTTTACCCCAACAATGTTTTCATTAGTTTCGCTCACTCTCGAAATCAAGCATTTTACAGCAGGTTGGAGCAGCCTGTATCTCAGCACAGGAATAAGGTAGGGAAGAATTCTAAGGCTCATTTTGACTGCCTCCAGAAGTTAGATCAGATGGCAAATTGGATTTGGTGCTAGGTCTTTCCCTTTAGGTTTTACCCCAACAATGTTTTCATTAGTTTCGCTCACTCTCGAAATCAAGCATTTTACAGCAGGTTGGAGCAGCCTGTATCTCAGCACAGGAATAAGGTAGGGAAGAATTCTAAGGATCATTTTGACTGCCTCCAGAAGTTAGATCAGATGGCAAATTGGATTTGGTGCTAGGTCTTTCCCTTTAGGTTTTACCCCAACAATGTTTTCATTAGTTTCGCTCACTCTCGAAATCAAGCATTTTACAGCAGGTTGGAGCAGCCTGTATCTCAGCACAGGAATAAGGTAGGGAAGAATTCTAAGGCTCATTTTGACTGCCTCCAGAAGTTAGATCAGATGGCAAATTGGATTTGGTGCTAGGTCTTTCCCTTTAGGTTTTACCCCAACAATGTTTTGATTAGTTTCGCTCACTCTCGAAATCAAGCATTTTACAGCAGGTTGGAGCAGCCTGTATCTCAGCACAGGAATAAGGTAGGGAAGAATTCTAAGGATCATTTTGACTGCCTCCAGAAGTTAGATCAGATGGCAAATTGGATTTGGTGCTAGGTCTTTCCCTTTAGGTTTTACCCCAACAATGTTTTCATTAGTTTCGCTCACTCTCGAAATCAAGCATTTTACAGCAGGTTGGAGCAGCCTGTATCTCAGCACAGGAATAAGGTAGGGAAGAATTCTAAGGATCATTTTGACTGCCTCCAGAAGTTAGATCAGATGGCAAATTGGATTTGGTGCTAGGTCTTTCCCTTTAGGTTTTACCCCAACAATGTTTTCATTAGTTTCGCTCACTCTCGAAATCAAGCATTTTACAGCAGGTTGGAGCAGCCTGTATCTCAGCACAGGAATAAGGTAGGGAAGAATTCTAAGGCTCATTTTGACTGCCTCCAGAAGTTAGATCAGATGGCAAATTGGATTTGGTGCTAGGTCTTTCCCTTTAGGTTTTACCCCAACAATGTTTTCATTAGTTTCGCTCACTCTCGAAATCAAGCATTTTACAGCAGGTTGGAGCAGCCTGTATCTCAGCACAGGAATAAGGTAGGGAAGAATTCTAAGGCTCATTTTGACTGCCTCCAGAAGTTAGATCAGATGGCAAATTGGATTTGGTGCTAGGTCTTTCCCTTTAGGTTTTACCCCAACAATGTTTTCATTAGTTTCGCTCACTCTCGAAATCAAGCATTTTACAGCAGGTTGGAGCAGCCTGTATCTCAGCACAGGAATAAGGTAGGGAAGAATTCTAAGGCTCATTTTGACTGCCTCCAGAAGTTAGATCAGATGGCAAATTGGATTTGGTGCTAGGTCTTTCCCTTTAGGTTTTACCCCAACAATGTTTTCATTAGTTTCGCTCACTCTCGAAATCAAGCATTTTACAGCAGGTTGGAGCAGCCTGTATCTCAGCACAGGAATAAGGTAGGGAAGAATTCTAAGGCTCATTTTGACTGCCTCCAGAAGTTAGATCAGATGGCAAATTGGATTTGGTGCTAGGTCTTTCCCTTTAGGTTTTACCCCAACAATGTTTTCATTAGTTTCGCTCACTCTCGAAATCAAGCATTTTACAGCAGGTTGGAGCAGCCTGTATCTCAGCACAGGAATAAGGTAGGGAAGAATTCTAAGGCTCATTTTGACTGCCTCCAGAAGTTAGATCAGATGGCAAATTGGATTTGGTGCTAGGTCTTTCCCTTTAGGTTTTACCCCAACAATGTTTTCATTAGTTTCGCTCACTCTCGAAATCAAGCATTTTACAGCAGGTTGGAGCAGCCTGTATCTCAGCACAGGAATAAGGTAGGGAAGAATTCTAAGGATCATTTTGACTGCCTCCAGAAGTTAGATCAGATGGCAAATTGGATTTGGTGCTAGGTCTTTCCCTTTAGGTTTTACCCCAACAATGTTTTCATTAGTTTCGCTCACTCTCGAAATCAAGCATTTTACAGCAGGTTGGAGCAGCCTGTATCTCAGCACAGGAATAAGGTAGGGAAGAATTCTAAGGATCATTTTGACTGCCTCCAGAAGTTAGATCAGATGGCAAATTGGATTTGGTGCTAGGTCTTTCCCTTTAGGTTTTACCCCAACAATGTTTTCATTAGTTTCGCTCACTCTCGAAATCAAGCATTTTACAGCAGGTTGGAGCAGCCTGTATCTCAGCACAGGAATAAGGTAGGGAAGAATTCTAAGGATCATTTTGACTGCCTCCAGAAGTTAGATCAGATGGCAAATTGGATTTGGTGCTAGGTCTTTCCCTTTAGGTTTTACCCCAACAATGTTTTCATTAGTTTCGCTCACTCTCGAAATCAAGCATTTTACAGCAGGTTGGAGCAGCCTGTATCTCAGCACAGGAATAAGGTAGGGAAGAATTCTAAGGCTCATTTTGACTGCCTCCAGAAGTTAGATCAGATGGCAAATTGGATTTGGTGCTAGGTCTTTCCCTTTAGGTTTTACCCCAACAATGTTTTCATTAGTTTCGCTCACTCTCGAAATCAAGCATTTTACAGCAGGTTGGAGCAGCCTGTATCTCAGCACAGGAATAAGGTAGGGAAGAATTCTAAGGCTCATTTTGACTGCCTCCAGAAGTTAGATCAGATGGCAAATTGGATTTGGTGCTAGGTCTTTCCCTTTAGGTTTTACCCCAACAATGTTTTCATTAGTTTCGCTCACTCTCGAAATCAAGCATTTTACAGCAGGTTGGAGCAGCCTGTATCTCAGCACAGGAATAAGGTAGGGAAGAATTCTAAGGCTCATTTTGACTGCCTCCAGAAGTTAGATCAGATGGCAAATTGGATTTGGTGCTAGGTCTTTCCCTTTAGTTTTACCCCAACAATGTTTTCATTAGTTTCGCTCACTCTCGAAATCAAGCATTTTACAGCAGGTTGGAGCAGCCTGTATCTCAGCACAGGAATAAGGTAGGGAAGAATTCTAAGGCTCATTTTGACTGCCTCCAGAAGTTAGATCAGATGGCAAATTGGATTTGGTGCTAGGTCTTTCCCTTTAGGTTTTACCCCAACAATGTTTTCATTAGTTTCGCTCACTCTCGAAATCAAGCATTTTACAGCAGGTTGGAGCAGCCTGTATCTCAGCACAGGAATAAGGTAGGGAAGAATTCTAAGGCTCATTTTGACTGCCTCCAGAAGTTAGATCAGATGGCAAATTGGATTTGGTGCTAGGTCTTTCCCTTTAGGTTTTAACCCCAACAATGTTTTCATTAGTTTCGCTCACTCTCGAAATCAAGCATTTTACAGCAGGTTGGAGCAGCCTGTATCTCAGCACAGGAATAAGGTAGGGAAGAATTCTAAGGCTCATTTTGACTGCCTCCAGAAGTTAGATCAGATGGCAAATTGGATTTGGTGCTAGGTCTTTCCCTTTAGGTTTTACCCCAACAATGTTTTGATTAGTTTCGCTCACTCTCGAAATCAAGCATTTTACAGCAGGTTGGAGCAGCCTGTATCTCAGCACAGGAATAAGGTAGGGAAGAATTCTAAGGATCATTTTGACTGCCTCCAGAAGTTAGATCAGATGGCAAATTGGATTTGGTGCTAGGTCTTTCCCTTTAGGTTTTACCCCAACAATGTTTTGATTAGTTTCGCTCACTCTCGAAATCAAGCATTTTACAGCAGGTTGGAGCAGCCTGTATCTCAGCACAGGAATAAGGTAGGGAAGAATTCTAAGGCTCATTTTGACTGCCTCCAGAAGTTAGATCAGATGGCAAATTGGATTTGGTGCTAGGTCTTTCCCTTTAGGTTTTACCCCAACAATGTTTTCATTAGTTTCGCTCACTCTCGAAATCAAGCATTTTACAGCAGGTTGGAGCAGCCTGTATCTCAGCACAGGAATAAGGTAGGGAAGAATTCTAAGGATCATTTTGACTGCCTCCAGAAGTTAGATCAGATGGCAAATTGGATTTGGTGCTAGGTCTTTCCCTTTAGGTTTTACCCCAACAATGTTTTCATTAGTTTCGCTCACTCTCGAAATCAAGCATTTTACAGCAGGTTGGAGCAGCCTGTATCTCAGCACAGGAATAAGGTAGGGAAGAATTCTAAGGCTCATTTTGACTGCCTCCAGAAGTTAGATCAGATGGCAAATTGGATTTGGTGCTAGGTCTTTCCCTTTAGGTTTTACCCCAACAATGTTTTCATTAGTTTCGCTCACTCTCGAAATCAAGCATTTTACAGCAGGTTGGAGCAGCCTGTATCTCAGCACAGGAATAAGGTAGGGAAGAATTCTAAGGCTCATTTTGACTGCCTCCAGAAGTTAGATCAGATGGCAAATTGGATTTGGTGCTAGGTCTTTCCCTTTAGGTTTTACCCCAACAATGTTTTCATTAGTTTCGCTCACTCTCGAAATCAAGCATTTTACAGCAGGTTGGAGCAGCCTGTATCTCAGCACAGGAATAAGGTAGGGAAGAATTCTAAGGCTCATTTTGACTGCCTCCAGAAGTTAGATCAGATGGCAAATTGGATTTGGTGCTAGGTCTTTCCCTTTAGGTTTTACCCCAACAATGTTTTCATTAGTTTCGCTCACTCTCGAAATCAAGCATTTTACAGCAGGTTGGAGCAGCCTGTATCTCAGCACAGGAATAAGGTAGGGAAGAATTCTAAGGCTCATTTTGACTGCCTCCAGAAGTTAGATCAGATGGCAAATTGGATTTGGTGCTAGGTCTTTCCCTTTAGGTTTTACCCCAACAATGTTTTCATTAGTTTCGCTCACTCTCGAAATCAAGCATTTTACAGCAGGTTGGAGCAGCCTGTATCTCAGCACAGGAATAAGGTAGGGAAGAATTCTAAGGCTCATTTTGACTGCCTCCAGAAGTTAGATCAGATGGCAAATTGGATTTGGTGCTAGGTCTTTCCCTTTAGGTTTTACCCCAACAATGTTTTCATTAGTTTCGCTCACTCTCGAAATCAAGCATTTTACAGCAGGTTGGAGCAGCCTGTATCTCAGCACAGGAATAAGGTAGGGAAGAATTCTAAGGCTCATTTTGACTGCCTCCAGAAGTTAGATCAGATGGCAAATTGGATTTGGTGCTAGGTCTTTCCCTTTAGGTTTTACCCCAACAATGTTTTCATTAGTTTCGCTCACTCTCGAAATCAAGCATTTTACAGCAGGTTGGAGCAGCCTGTATCTCAGCACAGGAATAAGGTAGGGAAGAATTCTAAGGCTCATTTTGACTGCCTCCAGAAGTTAGATCAGATGGCAAATTGGATTTGGTGCTAGGTCTTTCCCTTTAGGTTTTACCCCAACAATGTTTTCATTAGTTTCGCTCACTCTCGAAATCAAGCATTTTACAGCAGGTTGGAGCAGCCTGTATCTCAGCACAGGAATAAGGTAGGGAAGAATTCTAAGGCTCATTTTGACTGCCTCCAGAAGTTAGATCAGATGGCAAATTGGATTTGGTGCTAGGTCTTTCCCTTTAGGTTTTACCCCAACAATGTTTTCATTAGTTTCGCTCACTCTCGAAATCAAGCATTTTACAGCAGGTTGGAGCAGCCTGTATCTCAGCACAGGAATAAGGTAGGGAAGAATTCTAAGGCTCATTTTGACTGCCTCCAGAAGTTAGATCAGATGGCAAATTGGATTTGGTGCTAGGTCTTTCCCTTTAGGTTTTACCCCAACAATGTTTTCATTAGTTTCGCTCACTCTCGAAATCAAGCATTTTACAGCAGGTTGGAGCAGCCTGTATCTCAGCACAGGAATAAGGTAGGGAAGAATTCTAAGGCTCATTTTGACTGCCTCCAGAAGTTAGATCAGATGGCAAATTGGATTTGGTGCTAGGTCTTTCCCTTTAGGTTTTACCCCAACAATGTTTTCATTAGTTTCGCTCACTCTCGAAATCAAGCATTTTACAGCAGGTTGGAGCAGCCTGTATCTCAGCACAGGAATAAGGTAGGGAAGAATTCTAAGGCTCATTTTGACTGCCTCCAGAAGTTAGATCAGATGGCAAATTGGATTTGGTGCTAGGTCTTTCCCTTTAGGTTTTACCCCAACAATGTTTTCATTAGTTTCGCTCACTCTCGAAATCAAGCATTTTACAGCAGGTTGGAGCAGCCTGTATCTCAGCACAGGAATAAGGTAGGGAAGAATTCTAAGGCTCATTTTGACTGCCTCCAGAAGTTAGATCAGATGGCAAATTGGATTTGGTGCTAGGTCTTTCCCTTTAGGTTTTACCCCAACAATGTTTTCATTAGTTTCGCTCACTCTCGAAATCAAGCATTTTACAGCAGGTTGGAGCAGCCTGTATCTCAGCACAGGAATAAGGTAGGGAAGAATTCTAAGGCTCATTTTGACTGCCTCCAGAAGTTAGATCAGATGGCAAATTGGATTTGGTGCTAGGTCTTTCCCTTTAGGTTTTACCCCAACAATGTTTTCATTAGTTTCGCTCACTCTCGAAATCAAGCATTTTACAGCAGGTTGGAGCAGCCTGTATCTCAGCACAGGAATAAGGTAGGGAAGAATTCTAAGGCTCATTTTGACTGCCTCCAGAAGTTAGATCAGATGGCAAATTGGATTTGGTGCTAGGTCTTTCCCTTTAGGTTTTACCCCAACAATGTTTTGATTAGTTTCGCTCACTCTCGAAATCAAGCATTTTACAGCAGGTTGGAGCAGCCTGTATCTCAGCACAGGAATAAGGTAGGGAAGAATTCTAAGGCTCATTTTGACTGCCTCCAGAAGTTAGATCAGATGGCAAATTGGATTTGGTGCTAGGTCTTTCCCTTTAGGTTTTACCCCAACAATGTTTTGATTAGTTTCGCTCACTCTCGAAATCAAGCATTTTACAGCAGGTTGGAGCAGCCTGTATCTCAGCACAGGAATAAGGTAGGGAAGAATTCTAAGGCTCATTTTGACTGCCTCCAGAAGTTAGATCAGATGGCAAATTGGATTTGGTGCTAGGTCTTTCCCTTTAGGTTTTACCCCAACAATGTTTTCATTAGTTTCGCTCACTCTCGAAATCAAGCATTTTACAGCAGGTTGGAGCAGCCTGTATCTCAGCACAGGAATAAGGTAGGGAAGAATTCTAAGGCTCATTTTGACTGCCTCCAGAAGTTAGATCAGATGGCAAATTGGATTTGGTGCTAGGTCTTTCCCTTTAGGTTTTACCCCAACAATGTTTTCATTAGTTTCGCTCACTCTCGAAATCAAGCATTTTACAGCAGGTTGGAGCAGCCTGTATCTCAGCACAGGAATAAGGTAGGGAAGAATTCTAAGGCTCATTTTGACTGCCTCCAGAAGTTAGATCAGATGGCAAATTGGATTTGGTGCTAGGTCTTTCCCTTTAGGTTTTACCCCAACAATGTTTTCATTAGTTTCGCTCACTCTCGAAATCAAGCATTTTACAGCAGGTTGGAGCAGCCTGTATCTCAGCACAGGAATAAGGTAGGGAAGAATTCTAAGGCTCATTTTGACTGCCTCCAGAAGTTAGATCAGATGGCAAATTGGATTTGGTGCTAGGTCTTTCCCTTTAGGTTTTACCCCAACAATGTTTTCATTAGTTTCGCTCACTCTCGAAATCAAGCATTTTACAGCAGGTTGGAGCAGCCTGTATCTCAGCACAGGAATAAGGTAGGGAAGAATTCTAAGGCTCATTTTGACTGCCTCCAGAAGTTAGATCAGATGGCAAATTGGATTTGGTGCTAGGTCTTTCCCTTTAGGTTTTACCCCAACAATGTTTTCATTAGTTTCGCTCACTCTCGAAATCAAGCATTTTACAGCAGGTTGGAGCAGCCTGTATCTCAGCACAGGAATAAGGTAGGGAAGAATTCTAAGGCTCATTTTGACTGCCTCCAGAAGTTAGATCAGATGGCAAATTGGATTTGGTGCTAGGTCTTTCCCTTTAGGTTTTACCCCAACAATGTTTTCATTAGTTTCGCTCACTCTCGAAATCAAGCATTTTACAGCAGGTTGGAGCAGCCTGTATCTCAGCACAGGAATAAGGTAGGGACGAATTCTAAGGCTCATTTTGACTGCCTCCAGAAGTTAGATCAGATGGCAAATTGGATTTGGTGCTAGGTCTTTCCCTTTAGGTTTTACCCCAACAATGTTTTCATTAGTTTCGCTCACTCTCGAAATCAAGCATTTTACAGCAGGTTGGAGCAGCCTGTATCTCAGCACAGGAATAAGGTAGGGAAGAATTCTAAGGCTCATTTTGACTGCCTCCAGAAGTTAGATCAGATGGCAAATTGGATTTGGTGCTAGGTCTTTCCCTTTAGGTTTTACCCCAACAATGTTTTCATTAGTTTCGCTCACTCTCGAAATCAAGCATTTTACAGCAGGTTGGAGCAGCCTGTATCTCAGCACAGGAATAAGGTAGGGAAGAATTCTAAGGCTCATTTTGACTGCCTCCAGAAGTTAGATCAGATGGCAAATTGGATTTGGTGCTAGGTCTTTCCCTTTAGGTTTTACCCCAACAATGTTTTCATTAGTTTCGCTCACTCTCGAAATCAAGCATTTTACAGCAGGTTGGAGCAGCCTGTATCTCAGCACAGGAATAAGGTAGGGAAGAATTCTAAGGATCATTTTGACTGCCTCCAGAAGTTAGATCAGATGGCAAATTGGATTTGGTGCTAGGTCTTTCCCTTTAGGTTTTACCCCAACAATGTTTTCATTAGTTTCGCTCACTCTCGAAATCAAGCATTTTACAGCAGGTTGGAGCAGCCTGTATCTCAGCACAGGAATAAGGTAGGGAAGAATTCTAAGGCTCATTTTGACTGCCTCCAGAAGTTAGATCAGATGGCAAATTGGATTTGGTGCTAGGTCTTTCCCTTTAGGTTTTACCCCAACAATGTTTTGATTAGTTTCGCTCACTCTCGAAATCAAGCATTTTACAGCAGGTTGGAGCAGCCTGTATCTCAGCACAGGAATAAGGTAGGGAAGAATTCTAAGGATCATTTTGACTGCCTCCAGAAGTTAGATCAGATGGCAAATTGGATTTGGTGCTAGGTCTTTCCCTTTAGGTTTTACCCCAACAATGTTTTCATTAGTTTCGCTCACTCTCGAAATCAAGCATTTTACAGCAGGTTGGAGCAGCCTCTATCTCAGCACAGGAATAAGGTAGGGAAGAATTCTAAGGCTCATTTTGACTGCCTCCAGAAGTTAGATCAGATGGCAAATTGGATTTGGTGCTAGGTCTTTCCCTTTAGGTTTTACCCCAACAATGTTTTGATTAGTTTCGCTCACTCTCGAAATCAAGCATTTTACAGCAGGTTGGAGCAGCCTGTATCTCAGCACAGGAATAAGGTAGGGAAGAATTCTAAGGCTCATTTTGACTGCCTCCAGAAGTTAGATCAGATGGCAAATTGGATTTGGTGCTAGGTCTTTCCCTTTAGGTTTTACCCCAACAATGTTTTCATTAGTTTCGCTCACTCTCGAAATCAAGCATTTTACAGCAGGTTGGAGCAGCCTGTATCTCAGCACAGGAATAAGGTAGGGAAGAATTCTAAGGCTCATTTTGACTGCCTCCAGAAGTTAGATCAGATGGCAAATTGGATTTGGTGCTAGGGCTTTCCCTTTAGGTTTTACCCCAACAATGTTTTCATTAGTTTCGCTCACTCTCGAAATCAAGCATTTTACAGCAGGTTGGAGCAGCCTGTATCTCAGCACAGGAATAAGGTAGGGAAGAATTCTAAGGCTCATTTTGACTGCCTCCAGAAGTTAGATCAGATGGCAAATTGGATTTGGTGCTAGGGCTTTCCCTTTAGGTTTTACCCCAACAATGTTTTCATTAGTTTCGCTCACTCTCGAAATCAAGCATTTTACAGCAGGTTGGAGCAGCCTGTATCTCAGCACAAGAATAAGGTAGGGAAGAATTCTAAGGCTCATTTTGACTGCCTCCAGAAGTTAGATCAGATGGCAAATTGGATTTGGTGCTAGGTCTTTCCCTTTAGGTTTTACCCCAACAATGTTTTCATTAGTTTCGCTCACTCTCGAAATCAAGCATTTTACAGCAGGTTGGAGCAGCCTGTATCTCAGCACAGGAATAAGGTAGGGAAGAATTCTAAGGCTCATTTTGACTGCCTCCAGAAGTTAGATCAGATGGCAAATTGGATTTGGTGCTAGGTCTTTCCCTTTAGGTTTTACCCCAACAATGTTTTCATTAGTTTCGCTCACTCTCGAAATCAAGCATTTTACAGCAGGTTGGAGCAGCCTGTATCTCAGCACAGGAATAAGGTAGGGAAGAATTCTAAGGATCATTTTGACTGCCTCCAGAAGTTAGATCAGATGGCAAATTGGATTTGGTGCTAGGTCTTTCCCTTTAGGTTTTACCCCAACAATGTTTTCATTAGTTTCGCTCACTCTCGAAATCAAGCATTTTACAGCAGGTTGGAGCAGCCTGTATCTCAGCACAGGAATAAGGTAGGGAAGAATTCTAAGGCTCATTTTGACTGCCTCCAGAAGTTAGATCAGATGGCAAATTGGATTTGGTGCTAGGTCTTTCCCTTTAGGTTTTACCCCAACAATGTTTTCATTAGTTTCGCTCACTCTCGAAATCAAGCATTTTACAGCAGGTTGGAGCAGCCTGTATCTCAGCACAGGAATAAGGTAGGGAAGAATTCTAAGGATCATTTTGACTGCCTCCAGAAGTTAGATCAGATGGCAAATTGGATTTGGTGCTAGGTCTTTCCCTTTAGGTTTTACCCCAACAATGTTTTCATTAGTTTCGCTCACTCTCGAAATCAAGCATTTTACAGCAGGTTGGAGCAGCCTGTATCTCAGCACAGGAATAAGGTAGGGAAGAATTCTAAGGCTCATTTTGACTGCCTCCAGAAGTTAGATCAGATGGCAAATTGGATTTGGTGCTAGGTCTTTCCCTTTAGGTTTTACCCCAACAATGTTTTCATTAGTTTCGCTCACTCTCGAAATCAAGCATTTTACAGCAGGTTGGAGCAGCCTGTATCTCAGCACAGGAATAAGGTAGGGAAGAATTCTAAGGCTCATTTTGACTGCCTCCAGAAGTTAGATCAGATGGCAAATTGGATTTGGTGCTAGGTCTTTCCCTTTAGGTTTTACCCCAACAATGTTTTCATTAGTTTCGCTCACTCTCAAAATCAAGCATTTTACAGCAGGTTGGAGCAGCCTGTATCTCAGCACAGGAATAAGGTAGGGAAGAATTCTAAGGCTCATTTTGACTGCCTCCAGAAGTTAGATCAGATGGCAAATTGGATTTGGTGCTAGGTCTTTCCCTTTAGGTTTTACCCCAACAATGTTTTCATTAGTTTCGCTCACTCTCGAAATCAAGCATTTTACAGCAGGTTGGAGCAGCCTGTATCTCAGCACAGGAATAAGGTAGGGAAGAATTCTAAGGCTCATTTTGACTGCCTCCAGAAGTTAGATCAGATGGCAAATTGGATTTGGTGCTAGGTCTTTCCCTTTAGGTTTTACCCCAACAATGTTTTCATTAGTTTCGCTCACTCTCGAAATCAAGCATTTTACAGCAGGTTGGAGCAGCCTGTATCTCAGCACAGGAATAAGGTAGGGAAGAATTCTAAGGCTCATTTTGACTGCCTCCAGAAGTTAGATCAGATGGCAAATTGGATTTGGTGCTAGGTCTTTCCCTTTAGGTTTTACCCCAACAATGTTTTCATTAGTTTCGCTCACTCTCGAAATCAAGCATTTTACAGCAGGTTGGAGCAGCCTGTATCTCAGCACAGGAATAAGGTAGGGAAGAATTCTAAGGCTCATTTTGACTGCCTCCAGAAGTTAGATCAGATGGCAAATTGGATTTGGTGCTAGGGCTTTCCCTTTAGGTTTTACCCCAACAATGTTTTCATTAGTTTCGCTCACTCTCGAAATCAAGCATTTTACAGCAGGTTGGAGCAGCCTGTATCTCAGCACAGGAATAAGGTAGGGAAGAATTCTAAGGCTCATTTTGACTGCCTCCAGAAGTTAGATCAGATGGCAAATTGGATTTGGTGCTAGGTCTTTCCCTTTAGGTTTTACCCCAACAATGTTTTCATTAGTTTCGCTCACTCTCGAAATCAAGCATTTTACAGCAGGTTGGAGCAGCCTGTATCTCAGCACAAGAATAAGGTAGGGAAGAATTCTAAGGCTCATTTTGACTGCCTCCAGAAGTTAGATCAGATGGCAAATTGGATTTGGTGCTAGGTCTTTCCCTTTAGGTTTTACCCCAACAATGTTTTCATTAGTTTCGCTCACTCTCGAAATCAAGCATTTTACAGCAGGTTGGAGCAGCCTGTATCTCAGCACAGGAATAAGGTAGGGAAGAATTCTAAGGCTCATTTTGACTGCCTCCAGAAGTTAGATCAGATGGCAAATTGGATTTGGTGCTAGGTCTTTCCCTTTAGGTTTTACCCCAACAATGTTTTCATTAGTTTCGCTCACTCTCGAAATCAAGCATTTTACAGCAGGTTGGAGCAGCCTGTATCTCAGCACAGGAATAAGGTAGGGAAGAATTCTAAGGATCATTTTGACTGCCTCCAGAAGTTAGATCAGATGGCAAATTGGATTTGGTGCTAGGTCTTTCCCTTTAGGTTTTACCCCAACAATGTTTTCATTAGTTTCGCTCACTCTCGAAATCAAGCATTTTACAGCAGGTTGGAGCAGCCTGTATCTCAGCACAGGAATAAGGTAGGGAAGAATTCTAAGGCTCATTTTGACTGCCTCCAGAAGTTAGATCAGATGGCAAATTGGATTTGGTGCTAGGTCTTTCCCTTTAGGTTTTACCCCAACAATGTTTTGATTAGTTTCGCTCACTCTCGAAATCAAGCATTTTACAGCAGGTTGGAGCAGCCTGTATCTCAGCACAGGAATAAGGTAGGGAAGAATTCTAAGGATCATTTTGACTGCCTCCAGAAGTTAGATCAGATGGCAAATTGGATTTGGTGCTAGGTCTTTCCCTTTAGGTTTTACCCCAACAATGTTTTCATTAGTTTCGCTCACTCTCGAAATCAAGCATTTTACAGCAGGTTGGAGCAGCCTGTATCTCAGCACAGGAATAAGGTAGGGAAGAATTCTAAGGCTCATTTTGACTGCCTCCAGAAGTTAGATCAGATGGCAAATTGGATTTGGTGCTAGGTCTTTCCCTTTAGGTTTTACCCCAACAATGTTTTCATTAGTTTCGCTCACTCTCGAAATCAAGCATTTTACAGCAGGTTGGAGCAGCCTGTATCTCAGCACAGGAATAAGGTAGGGAAGAATTCTAAGGCTCATTTTGACTGCCTCCAGAAGTTAGATCAGATGGCAAATTGGATTTGGTGCTAGGTCTTTCCCTTTAGGTTTTACCCCAACAATGTTTTCATTAGTTTCGCTCACTCTCGAAATCAAGCATTTTACAGCAGGTTGGAGCAGCCTGTATCTCAGCACAGGAATAAGGTAGGGAAGAATTCTAAGGCTCATTTTGACTGCCTCCAGAAGTTAGATCAGATGGCAAATTGGATTTGGTGCTAGGTCTTTCCCTTTAGGTTTTACCCCAACAATGTTTTCATTAGTTTCGCTCACTCTCGAAATCAAGCATTTTACAGCAGGTTGGAGCAGCCTGTATCTCAGCACAGGAATAAGGTAGGGAAGAATTCTAAGGCTCATTTTGACTGCCTCCAGAAGTTAGATCAGATGGCAAATTGGATTTGGTGCTAGGTCTTTCCCTTTAGGTTTTACCCCAACAATGTTTTCATTAGTTTCGCTCACTCTCGAAATCAAGCATTTTACAGCAGGTTGGAGCAGCCTGTATCTCAGCACAGGAATAAGGTAGGGAAGAATTCTAAGGCTCATTTTGACTGCCTCCAGAAGTTAGATCAGATGGCAAATTGGATTTGGTGCTAGGTCTTTCCCTTTAGGTTTTACCCCAACAATGTTTTCATTAGTTTCGCTCACTCTCGAAATCAAGCATTTTACAGCAGGTTGGAGCAGCCTGTATCTCAGCACAGGAATAAGGTAGGGAAGAATTCTAAGGCTCATTTTGACTGCCTCCAGAAGTTAGATCAGATGGCAAATTGGATTTGGTGCTAGGTCTTTCCCTTTAGGTTTTACCCCAACAATGTTTTCATTAGTTTCGCTCACTCTCGAAATCAAGCATTTTACAGCAGGTTGGAGCAGCCTGTATCTCAGCACAGGAATAAGGTAGGGAAGAATTCTAAGGCTCATTTTGACTGCCTCCAGAAGTTAGATCAGATGGCAAATTGGATTTGGTGCTAGGTCTTTCCCTTTAGGTTTTACCCCAACAATGTTTTCATTAGTTTCGCTCACTCTCGAAATCAAGCATTTTACAGCAGGTTGGAGCAGCCTGTATCTCAGCACAGGAATAAGGTAGGGAAGAATTCTAAGGCTCATTTTGACTGCCTCCAGAAGTTAGATCAGATGGCAAATTGGATTTGGTGCTAGGTCTTTCCCTTTAGGTTTTACCCCAACAATGTTTTCATTAGTTTCGCTCACTCTCGAAATCAAGCATTTTACAGCAGGTTGGAGCAGCCTGTATCTCAGCACAGGAATAAGGTAGGGAAGAATTCTAAGGCTCATTTTGACTGCCTCCAGAAGTTAGATCAGATGGCAAATTGGATTTGGTGCTAGGTCTTTCCCTTTAGGTTTTACCCCAACAATGTTTTCATTAGTTTCGCTCACTCTCGAAATCAAGCATTTTACAGCAGGTTGGAGCAGCCTGTATCTCAGCACAGGAATAAGGTAGGGAAGAATTCTAAGGCTCATTTTGACTGCCTCCAGAAGTTAGATCAGATGGCAAATTGGATTTGGTGCTAGGTCTTTCCCTTTAGGTTTTACCCCAACAATGTTTTCATTAGTTTCGCTCACTCTCGAAATCAAGCATTTTACAGCAGGTTGGAGCAGCCTGTATCTCAGCACAGGAATAAGGTAGGGAAGAATTCTAAGGCTCATTTTGACTGCCTCCAGAAGTTAGATCAGATGGCAAATTGGATTTGGTGCTAGGTCTTTCCCTTTAGGTTTTACCCCAACAATGTTTTCATTAGTTTCGCTCACTCTCGAAATCAAGCATTTTACAGCAGGTTGGAGCAGCCTGTATCTCAGCACAGGAATAAGGTAGGGAAGAATTCTAAGGCTCATTTTGACTGCCTCCAGAAGTTAGATCAGATGGCAAATTGGATTTGGTGCTAGGTCTTTCCCTTTAGGTTTTACCCCAACAATGTTTTCATTAGTTTCGCTCACTCTCGAAATCAAGCATTTTACAGCAGGTTGGAGCAGCCTGTATCTCAGCACAGGAATAAGGTAGGGAAGAATTCTAAGGCTCATTTTGACTGCCTCCAGAAGTTAGATCAGATGGCAAATTGGATTTGGTGCTAGGTCTTTCCCTTTAGGTTTTACCCCAACAATGTTTTCATTAGTTTCGCTCACTCTCGAAATCAAGCATTTTACAGCAGGTTGGAGCAGCCTGTATCTCAGCACAGGAATAAGGTAGGGAAGAATTCTAAGGCTCATTTTGACTGCCTCCAGAAGTTAGATCAGATGGCAAATTGGATTTGGTGCTAGGTCTTTCCCTTTAGGTTTTACCCCAACAATGTTTTCATTAGTTTCGCTCACTCTCGAAATCAAGCATTTTACAGCAGGTTGGAGCAGCCTGTATCTCAGCACAGGAATAAGGTAGGGAAGAATTCTAAGGCTCATTTTGACTGCCTCCAGAAGTTAGATCAGATGGCAAATTGGATTTGGTGCTAGGTCTTTCCCTTTAGGTTTTACCCCAACAATGTTTTCATTAGTTTCGCTCACTCTCGAAATCAAGCATTTTACAGCAGGTTGGAGCAGCCTGTATCTCAGCACAGGAATAAGGTAGGGAAGAATTCTAAGGCTCATTTTGACTGCCTCCAGAAGTTAGATCAGATGGCAAATTGGATTTGGTGCTAGGTCTTTCCCTTTAGGTTTTACCCCAACAATGTTTTGATTAGTTTCGCTCACTCTCGAAATCAAGCATTTTACAGCAGGTTGGAGCAGCCTGTATCTCAGCACAGGAATAAGGTAGGGAAGAATTCTAAGGCTCATTTTGACTGCCTCCAGAAGTTAGATCAGATGGCAAATTGGATTTGGTGCTAGGTCTTTCCCTTTAGGTTTTACCCCAACAATGTTTTCATTAGTTTCGCTCACTCTCGAAATCAAGCATTTTACAGCAGGTTGGAGCAGCCTGTATCTCAGCACAGGAATAAGGTAGGGAAGAATTCTAAGGCTCATTTTGACTGCCTCCAGAAGTTAGATCAGATGGCAAATTGGATTTGGTGCTAGGTCTTTCCCTTTAGGTTTTACCCCAACAATGTTTTCATTAGTTTCGCTCACTCTCGAAATCAAGCATTTTACAGCAGGTTGGAGCAGCCTGTATCTCAGCACAGGAATAAGGTAGGGAAGAATTCTAAGGCTCATTTTGACTGCCTCCAGAAGTTAGATCAGATGGCAAATTGGATTTGGTGCTAGGTCTTTCCCTTTAGGTTTTACCCCAACAATGTTTTCATTAGTTTCGCTCACTCTCGAAATCAAGCATTTTACAGCAGGTTGGAGCAGCCTGTATCTCAGCACAGGAATAAGGTAGGGAAGAATTCTAAGGCTCATTTTGACTGCCTCCAGAAGTTAGATCAGATGGCAAATTGGATTTGGTGCTAGGTCTTTCCCTTTAGGTTTTACCCCAACAATGTTTTCATTAGTTTCGCTCACTCTCGAAATCAAGCATTTTACAGCAGGTTGGAGCAGCCTGTATCTCAGCACAGGAATAAGGTAGGGAAGAATTCTAAGGCTCATTTTGACTGCCTCCAGAAGTTAGATCAGATGGCAAATTGGATTTGGTGCTAGGTCTTTCCCTTTAGGTTTTACCCCAACAATGTTTTCATTAGTTTCGCTCACTCTCGAAATCAAGCATTTTACAGCAGGTTGGAGCAGCCTGTATCTCAGCACAGGAATAAGGTAGGGAAGAATTCTAAGGCTCATTTTGACTGCCTCCAGAAGTTAGATCAGATGGCAAATTGGATTTGGTGCTAGGTCTTTCCCTTTAGGTTTTACCCCAACAATGTTTTCATTAGTTTCGCTCACTCTCGAAATCAAGCATTTTACAGCAGGTTGGAGCAGCCTGTATCTCAGCACAGGAATAAGGTAGGGAAGAATTCTAAGGCTCATTTTGACTGCCTCCAGAAGTTAGATCAGATGGCAAATTGGATTTGGTGCTAGGTCTTTCCCTTTAGGTTTTACCCCAACAATGTTTTCATTAGTTTCGCTCACTCTCGAAATCAAGCATTTTACAGCAGGTTGGAGCAGCCTGTATCTCAGCACAGGAATAAGGTAGGGAAGAATTCTAAGGCTCATTTTGACTGCCTCCAGAAGTTAGATCAGATGGCAAATTGGATTTGGTGCTAGGTCTTTCCCTTTAGGTTTTACCCCAACAATGTTTTCATTAGTTTCGCTCACTCTCGAAATCAAGCATTTTACAGCAGGTTGGAGCAGCCTGTATCTCAGCACAGGAATAAGGTAGGGAAGAATTCTAAGGCTCATTTTGACTGCCTCCAGAAGTTAGATCAGATGGCAAATTGGATTTGGTGCTAGGTCTTTCCCTTTAGGTTTTACCCCAACAATGTTTTCATTAGTTTCGCTCACTCTCGAAATCAAGCATTTTACAGCAGGTTGGAGCAGCCTGTATCTCAGCACAGGAATAAGGTAGGGAAGAATTCTAAGGCTCATTTTGACTGCCTCCAGAAGTTAGATCAGATGGCAAATTGGATTTGGTGCTAGGTCTTTCCCTTTAGGTTTTACCCCAACAATGTTTTCATTAGTTTCGCTCACTCTCGAAATCAAGCATTTTACAGCAGGTTGGAGCAGCCTGTATCTCAGCACAGGAATAAGGTAGGGAAGAATTCTAAGGCTCATTTTGACTGCCTCCAGAAGTTAGATCAGATGGCAAATTGGATTTGGTGCTAGGTCTTTCCCTTTAGGTTTTACCCCAACAATGTTTTCATTAGTTTCGCTCACTCTCGAAATCAAGCATTTTACAGCAGGTTGGAGCAGCCTGTATCTCAGCACAGGAATAAGGTAGGGAAGAATTCTAAGGCTCATTTTGACTGCCTCCAGAAGTTAGATCAGATGGCAAATTGGATTTGGTGCTAGGTCTTTCCCTTTAGGTTTTACCCCAACAATGTTTTCATTAGTTTCGCTCACTCTCGAAATCAAGCATTTTACAGCAGGTTGGAGCAGCCTGTATCTCAGCACAGGAATAAGGTAGGGAAGAATTCTAAGGCTCATTTTGACTGCCTCCAGAAGTTAGATCAGATGGCAAATTGGATTTGGTGCTAGGTCTTTCCCTTTAGGTTTTACCCCAACAATGTTTTCATTAGTTTCGCTCACTCTCGAAATCAAGCATTTTACAGCAGGTTGGAGCAGCCTGTATCTCAGCACAGGAATAAGGTAGGGAAGAATTCTAAGGCTCATTTTGACTGCCTCCAGAAGTTAGATCAGATGGCAAATTGGATTTGGTGCTAGGTCTTTCCCTTTAGGTTTTACCCCAACAATGTTTTCATTAGTTTCGCTCACTCTCGAAATCAAGCATTTTACAGCAGGTTGGAGCAGCCTGTATCTCAGCACAGGAATAAGGTAGGGAAGAATTCTAAGGCTCATTTTGACTGCCTCCAGAAGTTAGATCAGATGGCAAATTGGATTTGGTGCTAGGTCTTTCCCTTTAGGTTTTACCCCAACAATGTTTTCATTAGTTTCGCTCACTCTCGAAATCAAGCATTTTACAGCAGGTTGGAGCAGCCTGTATCTCAGCACAGGAATAAGGTAGGGAAGAATTCTAAGGCTCATTTTGACTGCCTCCAGAAGTTAGATCAGATGGCAAATTGGATTTGGTGCTAGGTCTTTCCCTTTAGGTTTTACCCCAACAATGTTTTCATTAGTTTCGCTCACTCTCGAAATCAAGCATTTTACAGCAGGTTGGAGCAGCCTGTATCTCAGCACAGGAATAAGGTAGGGAAGAATTCTAAGGCTCATTTTGACTGCCTCCAGAAGTTAGATCAGATGGCAAATTGGATTTGGTGCTAGGTCTTTCCCTTTAGGTTTTACCCCAACAATGTTTTCATTAGTTTCGCTCACTCTCGAAATCAAGCATTTTACAGCAGGTTGGAGCAGCCTGTATCTCAGCACAGGAATAAGGTAGGGAAGAATTCTAAGGCTCATTTTGACTGCCTCCAGAAGTTAGATCAGATGGCAAATTGGATTTGGTGCTAGGTCTTTCCCTTTAGGTTTTACCCCAACAATGTTTTCATTAGTTTCGCTCACTCTCGAAATCAAGCATTTTACAGCAGGTTGGAGCAGCCTGTATCTCAGCACAGGAATAAGGTAGGGAAGAATTCTAAGGCTCATTTTGACTGCCTCCAGAAGTTAGATCAGATGGCAAATTGGATTTGGTGCTAGGTCTTTCCCTTTAGGTTTTACCCCAACAATGTTTTCATTAGTTTCGCTCACTCTCGAAATCAAGCATTTTACAGCAGGTTGGAGCAGCCTGTATCTCAGCACAGGAATAAGGTAGGGAAGAATTCTAAGGCTCATTTTGACTGCCTCCAGAAGTTAGATCAGATGGCAAATTGGATTTGGTGCTAGGTCTTTCCCTTTAGGTTTTACCCCAACAATGTTTTCATTAGTTTCGCTCACTCTCGAAATCAAGCATTTTACAGCAGGTTGGAGCAGCCTGTATCTCAGCACAGGAATAAGGTAGGGAAGAATTCTAAGGCTCATTTTGACTGCCTCCAGAAGTTAGATCAGATGGCAAATTGGATTTGGTGCTAGGTCTTTCCCTTTAGGTTTTACCCCAACAATGTTTTCATTAGTTTCGCTCACTCTCGAAATCAAGCATTTTACAGCAGGTTGGAGCAGCCTGTATCTCAGCACAGGAATAAGGTAGGGAAGAATTCTAAGGCTCATTTTGACAGCCTCCAGAAGTTAGATCAGATGGCAAATTGGATTTGGTGCTAGGTCTTTCCCTTTAGGTTTTACCCCAACAATGTTTTCATTAGTTTCGCTCACTCTCGAAATCAAGCATTTTACAGCAGGTTGGAGCAGCCTGTATCTCAGCACAGGAATAAGGTAGGGAAGAATTCTAAGGCTCATTTTGACTGCCTCCAGAAGTTAGATCAGATGGCAAATTGGATTTGGTGCTAGGTCTTTCCCTTTAGGTTTTACCCCAACAATGTTTTCATTAGTTTCGCTCACTCTCGAAATCAAGCATTTTACAGCAGGTTGGAGCAGCCTGTATCTCAGCACAGGAATAAGGTAGGGAAGAATTCTAAGGCTCATTTTGACTGCCTCCAGAAGTTAGATCAGATGGCAAATTGGATTTGGTGCTAGGTCTTTCCCTTTAGGTTTTACCCCAACAATGTTTTCATTAGTTTCGCTCACTCTCGAAATCAAGCATTTTACAGCAGGTTGGAGCAGCCTGTATCTCAGCACAGGAATAAGGTAGGGAAGAATTCTAAGGCTCATTTTGACTGCCTCCAGAAGTTAGATCAGATGGCAAATTGGATTTGGTGCTAGGTCTTTCCCTTTAGGTTTTACCCCAACAATGTTTTCATTAGTTTCGCTCACTCTCGAAATCAAGCATTTTACAGCAGGTTGGAGCAGCCTGTATCTCAGCACAGGAATAAGGTAGGGAAGAATTCTAAGGCTCATTTTGACTGCCTCCAGAAGTTAGATCAGATGGCAAATTGGATTTGGTGCTAGGTCTTTCCCTTTAGGTTTTACCCCAACAATGTTTTCATTAGTTTCGCTCACTCTCGAAATCAAGCATTTTACAGCAGGTTGGAGCAGCCTGTATCTCAGCACAGGAATAAGGTAGGGAAGAATTCTAAGGCTCATTTTGACTGCCTCCAGAAGTTAGATCAGATGGCAAATTGGATTTGGTGCTAGGTCTTTCCCTTTAGGTTTTACCCCAACAATGTTTTCATTAGTTTCGCTCACTCTCGAAATCAAGCATTTTACAGCAGGTTGGAGCAGCCTGTATCTCAGCACAGGAATAAGGTAGGGAAGAATTCTAAGGCTCATTTTGACTGCCTCCAGAAGTTAGATCAGATGGCAAATTGGATTTGGTGCTAGGTCTTTCCCTTTAGGTTTTACCCCAACAATGTTTTCATTAGTTTCGCTCACTCTCGAAATCAAGCATTTTACAGCAGGTTGGAGCAGCCTGTATCTCAGCACAGGAATAAGGTAGGGAAGAATTCTAAGGCTCATTTTGACTGCCTCCAGAAGTTAGATCAGATGGCAAATTGGATTTGGTGCTAGGTCTTTCCCTTTAGGTTTTACCCCAACAATGTTTTCATTAGTTTCGCTCACTCTCGAAATCAAGCATTTTACAGCAGGTTGGAGCAGCCTGTATCTCAGCACAGGAATAAGGTAGGGAAGAATTCTAAGGCTCATTTTGACTGCCTCCAGAAGTTAGATCAGATGGCAAATTGGATTTGGTGCTAGGTCTTTCCCTTTAGGTTTTACCCCAACAATGTTTTCATTAGTTTCGCTCACTCTCGAAATCAAGCATTTTACAGCAGGTTGGAGCAGCCTGTATCTCAGCACAGGAATAAGGTAGGGAAGAATTCTAAGGCTCATTTTGACTGCCTCCAGAAGTTAGATCAGATGGCAAATTGGATTTGGTGCTAGGTCTTTCCCTTTAGGTTTTACCCCAACAATGTTTTCATTAGTTTCGCTCACTCTCGAAATCAAGCATTTTACAGCAGGTTGGAGCAGCCTGTATCTCAGCACAGGAATAAGGTAGGGAAGAATTCTAAGGCTCATTTTGACTGCCTCCAGAAGTTAGATCAGATGGCAAATTGGATTTGGTGCTAGGTCTTTCCCTTTAGGTTTTACCCCAACAATGTTTTCATTAGTTTCGCTCACTCTCGAAATCAAGCATTTTACAGCAGGTTGGAGCAGCCTGTATCTCAGCACAGGAATAAGGTAGGGAAGAATTCTAAGGCTCATTTTGACTGCCTCCAGAAGTTAGATCAGATGGCAAATTGGATTTGGTGCTAGGTCTTTCCCTTTAGGTTTTACCCCAACAATGTTTTCATTAGTTTCGCTCACTCTCGAAATCAAGCATTTTACAGCAGGTTGGAGCAGCCTGTATCTCAGCACAGGAATAAGGTAGGGAAGAATTCTAAGGCTCATTTTGACAGCCTCCAGAAGTTAGATCAGATGGCAAATTGGATTTGGTGCTAGGTCTTTCCCTTTAGGTTTTACCCCAACAATGTTTTCATTAGTTTCGCTCACTCTCGAAATCAAGCATTTTACAGCAGGTTGGAGCAGCCTGTATCTCAGCACAGGAATAAGGTAGGGAAGAATTCTAAGGCTCATTTTGACTGCCTCCAGAAGTTAGATCAGATGGCAAATTGGATTTGGTGCTAGGTCTTTCCCTTTAGGTTTTACCCCAACAATGTTTTCATTAGTTTCGCTCACTCTCGAAATCAAGCATTTTACAGCAGGTTGGAGCAGCCTGTATCTCAGCACAGGAATAAGGTAGGGAAGAATTCTAAGGCTCATTTTGACTGCCTCCAGAAGTTAGATCAGATGGCAAATTGGATTTGGTGCTAGGTCTTTCCCTTTAGGTTTTACCCCAACAATGTTTTCATTAGTTTCGCTCACTCTCGAAATCAAGCATTTTACAGCAGGTTGGAGCAGCCTGTATCTCAGCACAGGAATAAGGTAGGGAAGAATTCTAAGGCTCATTTTGACTGCCTCCAGAAGTTAGATCAGATGGCAAATTGGATTTGGTGCTAGGTCTTTCCCTTTAGGTTTTACCCCAACAATGTTTTCATTAGTTTCGCTCACTCTCGAAATCAAGCATTTTACAGCAGGTTGGAGCAGCCTGTATCTCAGCACAGGAATAAGGTAGGGAAGAATTCTAAGGATCATTTTGACTGCCTCCAGAAGTTAGATCAGATGGCAAATTGGATTTGGTGCTAGGTGTAGTGAAGGATGCTTATGATTAGAATATATTTCTGTATGTGTTAACCCTCCTTTGTCCCCCCCCTCCTTTCTGGAGGCAGCAGGGGGGATCCTGGCGCCACTGAGTCCAGGTAAACAGCCTACCTGGGCGTGGTCTCACCCCTGCAGTACTAGAGGCAGGCTATATGTTTGTTTCCCCAAGTATAGCATATACTCAGGCCACATTTGGTAGCTGGTAGTTCATTGGTTAATGTTTGCGTTGGCAACAGATGCTTATTGGGCCAGTATTCACTGGGGCAAATGGTAAATAGGGGTCGTTTGGCAAATGAGCCCCCCCACCTCGGTGTTGGAGCCTGTGTGTGCGTGCGTGCCAGCCAGTGCTTCGGGAGGCCTCGTGGTCCTCTTGCCACCGTCCCAGCTGTGTGCGGTGCCGTGGACAGCACTCCGTAGGATCAACCGCTGCGTGATCCATTGTAGGAGAAAACCTGGTAGACTGTGTGAACCAGCGTTGCTGACCTGCCACTACCCCCCCCTCTGAGCGAGGAATTTTGTATCCTGGGAGAGAACAGCAGAGCCACGCGGTGCGGCCACGCGGCCAGCACCATTTCCTGCCTCCTTATTACGGCACATCCGTGCCACGTTGTCTGGATTATAAACATTACTGAGGAAAGACTCCATGAAGTTCTCAGCTTGTGAGTAAGCCAAGCCCTTTGTAGAGCTTCGTTTAGGATAGCGTTTATATTGCCCCGGGTGGAGGGTTGCCGGTCACTGACCAACCCCTCCCCCGTCACTCTCTGACTCAGTTTAGGTTCTAAGTTCTGTGAATCATTTTGGTTTAAATGCCCATACATAACATTCTGTAAAGATAGTTCCACTAACCGAATATTGATACCTGTGAAGGGCGATTGTAAATACCCCGTTACAGAGTTTGTATATATATAAATAAACTTATTATTTTTCGTTGATGGATCTGCCGTGCATTTCTGAGGGCATATCCATGAGATTAATGGCGCAGTGCAAGGGTTATCCGATAAGTGACTATCTCTACAGAATGGGATACGTAATAAAACGATCCGATATGCAATGGGCTATAGAAAACCTGACAAATCCGGATCAAATCACCACGAAATTATCCGAATACGTGGTCGAGCTATGCGCTGATCCAACCGCAATAACCGAGGAGAGAGTTACTGCGATCGGGGCTTGCATAATGCGAGCACAAGACGAATTTACAGCATTAGAGGAAAAGATTAAAAAACTTGAGGGAAAAAATAACTTCCTGGAAAGAGAGTTAGGAAAGTCTGAGGCACAAAATGATAAACTTCATAACTTGTTAACATTGCAAATTAAAGAAAGCAACGCTACTATGAAGGTATTAGCGGGATCAGACAGAGACTCTGTTTCAAGCCTTCCTGGGATCTCCCAACCGCCTAGCCCCGAGCAGTCCCGCGACCACGATGTCGCGCCCAGAGCCGGCTCTCCCGTACAGTCCTTTTACGAATTACCCCCACCGCAGTCTCGCGGAAAGGACAGAAAGGTAGCGAATCCCACCGTAGCGCAAGACTTTAGACCCACGGTCCCCTTGGACCTGCCGAGACTCCGAACACTGCAAAGCCCGAGTCCCGATTCACTCGCTCAGCCCAGCACGTCAGCAGCAGCGCGTGAATTAAATTCGCCTGACAATAGTGCTTCGAGAAGCGAAGCCCGGAAAAAATCCCGTAGCTACCGAACGGAGAGAAACCCATCTGACCGGGACGATACGGATTACAGTTCGGAAGATGAACCCATACGGAGGAAAGCCGTGCATTTACGTCCCGTTCTTAAAGAGCAATACACGGACGGCCGCCGTGGCCGAGGGACAACAACTACCTCTGTTCGCCCGTACAGCGGAGCAAAGCTTCGGGACCTGCAGGAGACGTTTGCACGAGAACCGGACGAGTCGGTAACAGACTTTTTGTATCGCGTTATGGAATTGGGTGGGGATACAATTATTTTGGACCGTAATGAAGCAAAAGGCTGTTCATGGGGTCATGAAGTATTTTTGGGCATGGGTCCAGAGGGATACCACTCGTTAACTTCCCGTGTCGCTCACTGGGCTGGAAGTTTAGATCCTATAGATAGAGACGAACCCACCGAAGTGAGGGTTACAAGTTCGGCCGAACTCACTGCCGCGATTAAAAAGTTGGCGTGCGTTCAAGCAATGTACGATCGCAGGGCATATCCTTCCCCACTAGATGCCCCAATTAACCCAGTGCGACTTAAAATCCTAATCCGTGGTCTGCCGCCGGGTCTGAAAAATGTATGTGATGCCAAAAAGGAGGAAATTGAACGAGTGGTCGAAAGGAATATGGCCTCTACTAATTCCCGGGAACACCAATTAACTTGGGAAGAGCTTCTGATGGCATTATCCCACAAGGGCCGAGACTTGGGCTACTCTGATCATACGCTCATGGCCAAGACTCCCAGCGACAGACACCATACTGGTTTCAAAGGCAACCACGCGGCGACACCGCGGGGGAAAAAGCAGGAAGTGCGCCACACTAAGACATCCCCTACTGCAACTTCTTCGGGTTCAAGCAGCAGCCCGGAGTCAGATCGCCGTCACTCGGGAAGTCCCAGAGGGAGAAATTCCGACCGCTGGAGAGATAAACGGCGTACTTCTAATAGATCATTTTCACCCAGAGAGAAATGGTATCGACTAGCACTGTCTTTGAATGTACCTGAATTTGTAATAGCGCCATTATCAACGGGAATGTTAAAAGAAGTAGTGCTGAGAATACAAAATAAATCCGGTAGCTGGGAAGAGGACGACTACCGAAGTGACCGCTGCGGCAAGGGGAAGAATGAAGCTGGAAGCAGCAGTCCTAAAACTGTTTCACCCAGCAAGGATGCTAACCCCTTCATACCTCGCCGCCAGAGCCCAGATAAAAAGCCAAAAAACTAGACACAGCGGTGACTGTTCCAGGCCTCACTCATCGCTTTGTTAATACTTGTCAATGGTCTGAGGATCCAGAGCCTTTCATTTTGATTCCCACTGGACCTACTCGAACTGCTGTAAAATTCCTTATTGACACTGGGGCGCAAATCAGTGTTTTGAATGTGCAACAAGCTAAACGCTTGAAGATCCTGCCATCCCGGAAAAGGATTAAGATACAGGGTGTTACAGGAATGCCTCATACGTGCCATTTAGCCAAAACAAGGTTGTGGCTTCCTGGTGACAAGCGGAGTACCCTGGTAGAAGTTGCCCTGAGTCCGTACCCAGAGAACATCCTTGGATTTGATGTTTTAGCTGGCAAACGGTGGCATCTCCCTAACGGTACCCTGTGGTGCTTTGGCTCCTATGGAGTAGGAGCAAAAGGGACTGAAACCGCTCGGGTAGGCACTCTCCAAATTGCTCCACCCTTACCCAAATCAAGTATCACATGTGTTGCACAGTATTCCCTACCAGCAGCAGCCAGACAAGGCATCACTGAGGTGATTGCAGACCTGGAAAAGAGACAAATCATTACCAGGACACACTCACCCTATAACTCACCAGTGTGGCCAGTGCGTAAACCTGATGGACGATGGAGACTCACCATTGACTACAGGAGGCTCAATAGCAACACGCCCCCTCTCACCGCTGCAGTCCCAAGCCTGACATCCATCGTGACAGCAATCCAAGCTGCGTCACATACTTGGATGGCTTCACTGGACATTAAGGACATGTACTTTATGATCCCTCTACGTGAGGAGGATAAACCACAGTTTGCTTTCACATGGCAAGGTTCCCAATACACCTTCAATCGTCTTCCCCAGGGGTACAAGCACTCAGGAACCATTGCACACAACTCCTTAGCAGCACTGTTAGACACCATTGAAGTCCCAAAAGATGTAAGTGTCTACCAGTACATAGATGACATCTTTGTTGGGGGAAACGACGAAGGTAAGGTGGGTTCAGTAGCTGCAGCGATCTGGGACCTTTTGACCAAAAATGGGTTACAGGTTCCACAAGCTAAATGTCAAGGCCCGAGCCAAGAAATTAAATTTCTTGGATCCTGGTGGGTAGCAGGAGCAATATCAGTGCCAGAGGATGCTCTTGAGGCTATTGAAAAGGGCCAACTTCCCAATAACAAAAGGGAGCTTCAGCGGCTCTTGGGTACCTTGGGTTACTGGAGAAAACATATTCCAGGTTTCTCAGTAATTGCTCGTCCCCTCTATGACCTGCTTAAAAAGAGCAGAGTCTGGGACTGGACGCCAAGGCATACTGAAAGCCTAAAGGTCTTGAAGGACGAATTAAAGGCTTACCAGAAATTGGGTCCTTTGCACCCACATGACCCCTTAAGGGCAGAATGGGGCTTCTCTGAACATGCTTCCTACTGTGGGATTTTTCAAAGGGGACCTAAAGGCCCAAACAGAGCCCTTTTATTCTCTTCAACAGCATTCAAAGATGCTGAAAGGAGATACTCTGAATGGGAGAAGGGACTCTTGTCTCTGACCCGAGCTGTCAAAGAGGCAGAGAAGCTGCGCACTACGCAGGATATCGTAGTGCAAGGTCCATTCTCTCTGCTCAAAGCAATCCTCAATGGAACCCCACCACCAGAAGGAATTGCTCAGAAGGCTACCGTAAGAAAATGGTATGCCTATCTGGAAGGGATGGCTCAGCTTATGCCTCTAAGAGAAGGGCCCACAAAAGTATCCAAATTGCAGCAGCCCATCAACCCACATACTATCCCACTGTGCCAGCCCTACAAGCCATCTCCTATTCAGGTAGCACCTGAACTGACTGCCGATGCCAATACTGAGGGAGTGTGGTTCACAGATGCATCTGCCCAAAGGGTAGAATCACAGTGGCATTACAAGGCCGCAGCACTGGAGATTGGCACAGACAGGACTGTCATTGAAGAGGGCGAAGGCAGTGCCCAAGTGGGAGAACTGCGTGCCCTTATGCTAGCTGTGGAAAATGGTGCAGAGACCATATACACTGATTCATATGCTACTTTCAAAGGTGCCACAGAATGGATTTGCCAGTGGGAAGCAAACCAGTGGATAGTTGGCAATACCCCAGTTTGGAGGGCAACCGACTGGCAAAGACTACTAGAGATAAGTCGAGCCAGGACCATCAAAGTAGGATGGGTAAAGGGACACTGCAGGAAGCAAACCCCTGCTGCTACTTGGAATCAACAAGTAGATCACTTAGCAAAAATCAGCGTAGTTGATTGTGAGGAAAAGGAGTGGGAGCGATTGGCTGAGTGGCTACATATTAAAAGAGGTCACTCAGGTAAGTCAGACCTTTACTACGAATGCAGATCCAGGGGGTGGCCAGTTTCTTTGACCACATGCGAAACCATTGTTTCAGCCTGCCCTCAATGCCAGATCAGATTAAAAGCTAACCATCCCGGTCTGGCTCCAGCCCAGCATATCAAGAAAGACAAAGTGCTATGGAGCACATGGCAGATTGATTATGTTGGTCCCCTCCGACCCTCACATGGGAAAAAATACATACTGGTAGGGGTAGAAGTGGTTTCAGGCTTAGTCATGGCCACTGCTACTAGCACTGCTTCAGGAGCTCAAACCATTGAAACTCTAAAGGATTGGTTCAGCATTCTGCCTATGCCTGAACATATTCAGAGTGATAATGGTTCACATTTCACCTCAACCTCAGTCCAAGACTGGGCCCGAGGGGAAGGAGTCAAATGGACATTTCATACTCCATATTATCCCCAGGCAAATGGCATAGTGGAGAGGGCAAATGGCCTCATTAAGAAACATGCAAATGTTTCAAGGAGTAATTGGGATAAGCGCCTGCCTTCTGCAGTTTTCATTGTAAACAACCGATGGGGGAATTATGGCAGCCCCAAAGTCAAGGCATTTTGCCCTGCTGACCCAGTTAGGGATGTCAGCCACATGCCAGGGGAGGCAAAGGATGAACACCCACATTCCGTAACACAGATGCAGGTGGGCCAACCAGTGTTAGTGAAACTGCCTTCTATCGGGATTGTACCCATGACACTGGCTAAGCCCAGGGGTCTATACGCTTGGGAGGCTACTGACATCAATGGAAAAACTCATCGCATAAGTGCTCGGTGGGTCGTTCCAAATTACTAACTGTCAAGCCCGGCTTTAAACACCGTGGCCAGTTTTGTTTCTCCACAGAATGACAACGGTTCCAGTGAACAGATTATCCTGGAAAGGAAGACCCGTCTCGGGAGTAACAGGGATCCACCGCCGGTCAGGGGGTGGAGACTAGAAAACACTAAGGTCACCAATACTGACCTTAGACTTAAGGAGTTCTATACTGTGTTGTAGCATGCTTTGTTTAGAGTACAGTTGTACACTTCTGAGATATATATATGTATGCATGATGTTCTTGTGATGTTTCTATATAATGTTTAATTCATCCTTGGTAGAGTTTAATTATAGAGTAATATTTGCCCACATATACTTGCCCATAAGCAGGGGGTGGAATGTAGTGAAGGATGCTTATGATTAGAATATATTTCTGTATGTGTTAACCCTCCTTTGTCCCCCCCCTCCTTTCTGGAGGCAGCAGGGGGGATCCTGGCGCCACTGAGTCCAGGTAAACAGCCTACCTGGGCGTGGTCTCACCCCTGCAGTACTAGAGGCAGGCTATATGTTTGTTTCCCCAAGTATAGCATATACTCAGGCCACATTTGGTAGCTGGTAGTTCATTGGTTAATGTTTGCGTTGGCAACAGATGCTTATTGGGCCAGTATTCACTGGGGCAAATGGTAAATAGGGGTCGTTTGGCAAATGAGCCCCCCCACCTCGGTGTTGGAGCCTGTGTGTGCGTGCGTGCCAGCCAGTGCTTCGGGAGGCCTCGTGGTCCTCTTGCCACCGTCCCAGCTGTGTGCGGTGCCGTGGACAGCACTCCGTAGGATCAACCGCTGCGTGATCCATTGTAGGAGAAAACCTGGTAGACTGTGTGAACCAGCGTTGCTGACCTGCCACTACCCCCCCTCTGAGCGAGGAATTTTGTATCCTGGGAGAGAACAGCAGAGCCACGCGGTGCGGCCACGCGGCCAGCACCATTTCCTGCCTCCTTATTACGGCACATCCGTGCCACGTTGTCTGGATTATAAACATTACTGAGGAAAGACTCCATGAAGTTCTCAGCTTGTGAGTAAGCCAAGCCCTTTGTAGAGCTTCGTTTAGGATAGCGTTTATATTGCCCCGGGTGGAGGGTTGCCGGTCACTGACCAACCCCTCCCCCGTCACTCTCTGACTCAGTTTAGGTTCTAAGTTCTGTGAATCATTTTGGTTTAAATGCCCATACATAACATTCTGTAAAGATAGTTCCACTAACCGAATATTGATACCTGTGAAGGGCGATTGTAAATACCCCGTTACAGAGTTTGTATATATATAAATAAACTTATTATTTTTCGTTGATGGATCTGCCGTGCATTTCTGAGGGCATATCGACGACACTAGGTCTTTCCCTTTAGGTTTTACCCCAACAATGTTTTCATTAGTTTCGCTCACTCTCGAAATCAAGCATTTTACAGCAGGTTGGAGCAGCCTGTATCTCAGCACAGGAATAAGGTAGGGAAGAATTCTAAGGATCATTTTGACTGCCTCCAGAAGTTAGATCAGATGGCAAATTGGATTTGGTGCTAGGTCTTTCCCTTTAGGTTTTACCCCAACAATGTTTTCATTAGTTTCGCTCACTCTCGAAATCAAGCATTTTACAGCAGGTTGGAGCAGCCTGTATCTCAGCACAGGAATAAGGTAGGGAAGAATTCTAAGGCTCATTTTGACTGCCTCCAGAAGTTAGATCAGATGGCAAATTGGATTTGGTGCTAGGTCTTTCCCTTTAGGTTTTACCCCAACAATGTTTTCATTAGTTTCGCTCACTCTCGAAATCAAGCATTTTACAGCAGGTTGGAGCAGCCTGTATCTCAGCACAGGAATAAGGTAGGGAAGAATTCTAAGGCTCATTTTGACTGCCTCCAGAAGTTAGATCAGATGGCAAATTGGATTTGGTGCTAGGTCTTTCCCTTTAGGTTTTACCCCAACAATGTTTTCATTAGTTTCGCTCACTCTCGAAATCAAGCATTTTACAGCAGGTTGGAGCAGCCTGTATCTCAGCACAGGAATAAGGTAGGGAAGAATTCTAAGGATCATTTTGACTGCCTCCAGAAATTAGATCAGATGGCAAATTGGATTTGGTGCTAGGTCTTTCCCTTTAGGTTTTACCCCAACAATGTTTTCATTAGTTTCGCTCACTCTCGAAATCAAGCATTTTACAGCAGGTTGGAGCAGCCTGTATCTCAGCACAGGAATAAGGTAGGGAAGAATTCTAAGGCTCATTTTGACTGCCTCCAGAAGTTAGATCAGATGGCAAATTGGATTTGGTGCTAGGTCTTTCCCTTTAGGTTTTACCCCAACAATGTTTTCATTAGTTTCGCTCACTCTCGAAATCAAGCATTTTACAGCAGGTTGGAGCAGCCTGTATCTCAGCACAGGAATAAGGTAGGGAAGAATTCTAAGGATCATTTTGACTGCCTCCAGAAGTTAGATCAGATGGCAAATTGGATTTGGTGCTAGGTCTTTCCCTTTAGGTTTTACCCCAACAATGTTTTCATTAGTTTCGCTCACTCTCGAAATCAAGCATTTTACAGCAGGTTGGAGCAGCCTGTATCTCAGCACAGGAATAAGGTAGGGAAGAATTCTAAGGATCATTTTGACTGCCTCCAGAAGTTAGATCAGATGGCAAATTGGATTTGGTGCTAGGTCTTTCCCTTTAGGTTTTACCCCAACAATGTTTTCATTAGTTTCGCTCACTCTCGAAATCAAGCATTTTACAGCAGGTTGGAGCAGCCTGTATCTCAGCACAGGAATAAGGTAGGGAAGAATTCTAAGGCTCATTTTGACTGCCTCCAGAAGTTAGATCAGATGGCAAATTGGATTTGGTGCTAGGTCTTTCCCTTTAGGTTTTACCCCAACAATGTTTTCATTAGTTTCGCTCACTCTCGAAATCAAGCATTTTACAGCAGGTTGGAGCAGCCTGTATCTCAGCACAGGAATAAGGTAGGGAAGAATTCTAAGGCTCATTTTGACTGCCTCCAGAAGTTAGATCAGATGGCAAATTGGATTTGGTGCTAGGTCTTTCCCTTTAGGTTTTACCCCAACAATGTTTTCATTAGTTTCGCTCACTCTCGAAATCAAGCATTTTACAGCAGGTTGGAGCAGCCTGTATCTCAGCACAGGAATAAGGTAGGGAAGAATTCTAAGGATCATTTTGACTGCCTCCAGAAATTAGATCAGATGGCAAATTGGATTTGGTGCTAGGTCTTTCCCTTTAGGTTTTACCCCAACAATGTTTTCATTAGTTTCGCTCACTCTCGAAATCAAGCATTTTACAGCAGGTTGGAGCAGCCTGTATCTCAGCACAGGAATAAGGTAGGGAAGAATTCTAAGGCTCATTTTGACTGCCTCCAGAAGTTAGATCAGATGGCAAATTGGATTTGGTGCTAGGTCTTTCCCTTTAGGTTTTACCCCAACAATGTTTTCATTAGTTTCGCTCACTCTCGAAATCAAGCATTTTACAGCAGGTTGGAGCAGCCTGTATCTCAGCACAGGAATAAGGTAGGGAAGAATTCTAAGGATCATTTTGACTGCCTCCAGAAGTTAGATCAGATGGCAAATTGGATTTGGTGCTAGGTCTTTCCCTTTAGGTTTTACCCCAACAATGTTTTCATTAGTTTCGCTCACTCTCGAAATCAAGCATTTTACAGCAGGTTGGAGCAGCCTGTATCTCAGCACAGGAATAAGGTAGGGAAGAATTCTAAGGATCATTTTGACTGCCTCCAGAAGTTAGATCAGATGGCAAATTGGATTTGGTGCTAGGTCTTTCCCTTTAGGTTTTACCCCAACAATGTTTTCATTAGTTTCGCTCACTCTCGAAATCAAGCATTTTACAGCAGGTTGGAGCAGCCTGTATCTCAGCACAGGAATAAGGTAGGGAAGAATTCTAAGGCTCATTTTGACTGCCTCCAGAAGTTAGATCAGATGGCAAATTGGATTTGGTGCTAGGTCTTTCCCTTTAGGTTTTACCCCAACAATGTTTTCATTAGTTTCGCTCACTCTCGAAATCAAGCATTTTACAGCAGGTTGGAGCAGCCTGTATCTCAGCACAGGAATAAGGTAGGGAGGAATTCTAAGGATCATTTTGACTGCCTCCAGAAGTTAGATCAGATGGCAAATTGGATTTGGTGCTAGGTCTTTCCCTTTAGGTTTTACCCCAACAATGTTTTCATTAGTTTCGCTCACTCTCGAAATCAAGCATTTTACAGCAGGTTGGAGCAGCCTGTATCTCAGCACAGGAATAAGGTAGGGAAGAATTCTAAGGATCATTTTGACTGCCTCCAGAAGTTAGATCAGATGGCAAATTGGATTTGGTGCTAGGTCTTTCCCTTTAGGTTTTACCCCAACAATGTTTTCATTAGTTTCGCTCACTCTCGAAATCAAGCATTTTACAGCAGGTTGGAGCAGCCTGTATCTCAGCACAGGAATAAGGTAGGGAAGAATTCTAAGGCTCATTTTGACTGCCTCCAGAAGTTAGATCAGATGGCAAATTGGATTTGGTGCTAGGTCTTTCCCTTTAGGTTTTACCCCAACAATGTTTTCATTAGTTTCGCTCACTCTCAAAATCAAGCATTTTACAGCAGGTTGGAGCAGCCTGTATCTCAGCACAGGAATAAGGTAGGGAAGAATTCTAAGGATCATTTTGACTGCCTCCAGAAGTTAGATCAGATGGCAAATTGGATTTGGTGCTAGGTCTTTCCCTTTAGGTTTTACCCCAACAATGTTTTCATTAGTTTCGCTCACTCTCGAAATCAAGCATTTTACAGCAGGTTGGAGCAGCCTGTATCTCAGCACAGGAATAAGGTAGGGAAGAATTCTAAGGATCATTTTGACTGCCTCCAGAAGTTAGATCAGATGGCAAATTGGATTTGGTGCTAGGTCTTTCCCTTTAGGTTTTACCCCAACAATGTTTTCATTAGTTTCGCTCACTCTCGAAATCAAGCATTTTACAGCAGGTTGGAGCAGCCTGTATCTCAGCACAGGAATAAGGTAGGGAAGAATTCTAAGGATCATTTTGACTGCCTCCAGAAGTTAGATCAGATGGCAAATTGGATTTGGTGCTAGGTCTTTCCCTTTAGGTTTTACCCCAACAATGTTTTCATTAGTTTCGCTCACTCTCGAAATCAAGCATTTTACAGCAGGTTGGAGCAGCCTGTATCTCAGCACAGGAATAAGGTAGGGAAGAATTCTAAGGCTCATTTTGACTGCCTCCAGAAGTTAGATCAGATGGCAAATTGGATTTGGTGCTAGGTCTTTCCCTTTAGGTTTTACCCCAACAATGTTTTCATTAGTTTCGCTCACTCTCGAAATCAAGCATTTTACAGCAGGTTGGAGCAGCCTGTATCTCAGCACAGGAATAAGGTAGGGAAGAATTCTAAGGATCATTTTGACTGCCTCCAGAAGTTAGATCAGATGGCAAATTGGATTTGGTGCTAGGTCTTTCCCTTTAGGTTTTACCCCAACAATGTTTTCATTAGTTTTGCTCACTCTCGAAATCAAGCATTTTACAGCAGGTTGGAGCAGCCTGTATCTCAGCACAGGAATAAGGTAGGGAAGAATTCTAAGGCTCATTTTGACTGCCTCCAGAAGTTAGATCAGATGGCAAATTGGATTTGGTGCTAGGTCTTTCCCTTTAGGTTTTACCCCAACAATGTTTTCATTAGTTTCGCTCACTCTCGAAATCAAGCATTTTACAGCAGGTTGGAGCAGCCTGTATCTCAGCACAGGAATAAGGTAGGGAAGAATTCTAAGGCTCATTTTGACTGCCTCCAGAAATTTATCAATGGCCAAAATTGAGAACTTTTGGTGGCTTAGGTCCCTTTCCCCTTTTTTTAAGGGTTTTTTTACCCCAACAATGTTTTTTTTTCCATAATATCTCACCAATTAAAAAAATTAAACAAACAAAAGCACAGGAATAAGGTAGGGAAGAATTCTAAGGATCATTTTGACTGCCTCCAGAAGTTAGATCAGATGGCAAATTGGATTTGGTGCTAGGTCTTTCCCTTTAGGTTTTACCCCAACAATGTTTTGATTAGTTTCGCTCACTCTCGAAATCAAGCATTTTACAGCAGGTTGGAGCAGCCTGTATCTCAGCACAGGAATAAGGTAGGGAAGAATTCTAAGGCTCATTTTGACTGCCTCCAGAAGTTAGATCAGATGGCAAATTGGATTTGGTGCTAGGTCTTTCCCTTTAGGTTTTACCCCAACAATGTTTTCATTAGTTTCGCTCACTCTCGAAATCAAGCATTTTACAGCAGGTTGGAGCAGCCTGTATCTCAGCACAGGAATAAGGTAGGGAAGAATTCTAAGGCTCATTTTGACTGCCTCCAGAAGTTAGATCAGATGGCAAATTGGATTTGGTGCTAGGTCTTTCCCTTTAGGTTTTACCCCAACAATGTTTTCATTAGTTTCGCTCACTCTCGAAATCAAGCATTTTACAGCAGGTTGGAGCAGCCTGTATCTCAGCACAGGAATAAGGTAGGGAAGAATTCTAAGGCTCATTTTGACTGCCTCCAGAAGTTAGATCAGATGGCAAATTGGATTTGGTGCTAGGTCTTTCCCTTTAGGTTTTACCCCAACAATGTTTTCATTAGTTTCGCTCACTCTCGAAATCAAGCATTTTACAGCAGGTTGGAGCAGCCTGTATCTCAGCACAGGAATAAGGTAGGGAAGAATTCTAAGGCTCATTTTGACTGCCTCCAGAAGTTAGATCAGATGGCAAATTGGATTTGGTGCTAGGTCTTTCCCTTTAGGTTTTACCCCAACAATGTTTTCATTAGTTTCGCTCACTCTCGAAATCAAGCATTTTACAGCAGGTTGGAGCAGCCTGTATCTCAGCACAGGAATAAGGTAGGGAAGAATTCTAAGGATCATTTTGACTGCCTCCAGAAGTTAGATCAGATGGCAAATTGGATTTGGTGCTAGGTCTTTCCCTTTAGGTTTTACCCCAACAATGTTTTCATTAGTTTCGCTCACTCTCGAAATCAAGCATTTTACAGCAGGTTGGAGCAGCCTGTATCTCAGCACAGGAATAAGGTAGGGAAGAATTCTAAGGATCATTTTGACTGCCTCCAGAAGTTAGATCAGATGGCAAATTGGATTTGGTGCTAGGTCTTTCCCTTTAGGTTTTACCCCAACAATGTTTTCATTAGTTTCGCTCACTCTCGAAATCAAGCATTTTACAGCAGGTTGGAGCAGCCTGTATCTCAGCACAGGAATAAGGTAGGGAAGAATTCTAAGGATCATTTTGACTGCTTCCAGAAGTTAGATCAGATGGCAAATTGGATTTGGTGCTAGGTCTTTCCCTTTAGGTTTTACCCCAACAATGTTTTCATTAGTTTCGCTCACTCTATAAAAACAAGCATTTTACAGCAGGTTGGAGCAGCCTGTATCTCAGCACAGGAATAAGGTAGGGAAGAATTCTAAGGCTCATTTTGACTGCCTCCAGAAGTTAGATCAGATGGCAAATTGGATTTGGTGCTAGGTCTTTCCCTTTAGGTTTTAACCCCAACAATGTTTTCATTAGTTTCGCTCACTCTCGAAATCAAGCATTTTACAGCAGGTTGGAGCAGCCTGTATCTCAGCACAGGAATAAGGTAGGGAAGAATTCTAAGGCTCATTTTGACTGCCTCCAGAAGTTAGATCAGATGGCAAATTGGATTTGGTGCTAGGTCTTTCCCTTTAGGTTTTACCCCAACAATGTTTTCATTAGTTTCGCTCACTCTCGAAATCAAGCATTTTACAGCAGGTTGGAGCAGCCTGTATCTCAGCACAGGAATAAGGTAGGGAAGAATTCTAAGGCTCATTTTGACTGCCTCCAGAAGTTAGATCAGATGGCAAATTGGATTTGGTGCTAGGTCTTTCCCTTTAGGTTTTACCCCCAACAATGTTTTCATTAGTTTCGCTCACTCTCGAAATCAAGCATTTTACAGCAGGTTGGAGCAGCCTGTATCTCAGCACAGGAATAAGGTAGGGAAGAATTCTAAGGCTCATTTTGACTGCCTCCAGAAGTTAGATCAGATGGCAAATTGGATTTGGTGCTAGGTCTTTCCCTTTAGGTTTTACCCCAACAATGTTTTCATTAGTTTCGCTCACTCTCGAAATCAAGCATTTTACAGCAGGTTGGAGCAGCCTGTATCTCAGCACAGGAATAAGGTAGGGAAGAATTCTAAGGCTCATTTTGACTGCCTCCAGAAGTTAGATCAGATGGCAAATTGGATTTGGTGCTAGGTCTTTCCCTTTAGGTTTTACCCCAACAATGTTTTCATTAGTTTCGCTCACTCTCGAAATCAAGCATTTTACAGCAGGTTGGAGCAGCCTGTATCTCAGCACAGGAATAAGGTAGGGAAGAATTCTAAGGATCATTTTGACTGCCTCCAGAAGTTAGATCAGATGGCAAATTGGATTTGGTGCTAGGTCTTTCCCTTTAGGTTTTACCCCAACAATGTTTTCATTAGTTTCGCTCACTCTCGAAATCAAGCATTTTACAGCAGGTTGGAGCAGCCTGTATCTCAGCACAGGAATAAGGTAGGGAAGAATTCTAAGGATCATTTTGACTGCTTCCAGAAGTTAGATCAGATGGCAAATTGGATTTGGTGCTAGGTCTTTCCCTTTAGGTTTTACCCCAACAATGTTTTCATTAGTTTCGCTCACTCTATAAAAACAAGCATTTTACAGCAGGTTGGAGCAGCCTGTATCTCAGCACAGGAATAAGGTAGGGAAGAATTCTAAGGATCATTTTGACTGCCTCCAGAAGTTAGATCAAATGGCAAATTGGATTTGGTGCTAGGTCTTTCCCTTTAGGTTTTACCCCAACAATGTTTTCATTAGTTTCGCTCACTCTCGAAATCAAGCATTTTACAGCAGGTTGGAGCAGCCTGTATCTCAGCACAGGAATAAGGTAGGGAAGAATTCTAAGGCTCATTTTGACTGCCTCCAGAAGTTAGATCAGATGGCAAATTGGATTTGGTGCTAGGTCTTTCCCTTTAGGTTTTACCCCAACAATGTTTTCATTAGTTTCGCTCACTCTCGAAATCAAGCATTTTACAGCAGGTTGGAGCAGCCTGTATCTCAGCACAGGAATAAGGTAGGGAAGAATTCTAAGGCTCATTTTGACTGCCTCCGGAAGTTAGATCAGATGGCAAATTGGATTTGGTGCTAGGTCTTTCCCTTTAGGTTTTACCCCAACAATGTTTTCATTAGTTTCGCTCACTCTATAAAATCAAGCATTTTACAGCAGGTTGGAGCAGCCTGTATCTCAGCACAGGAATAAGGTAGGGAAGAATTCTAAGGCTCATTTTGACTGCCTCCAGAAGTTAGATCAGATGGCAAATTGGATTTGGTGCTAGGTCTTTCCCTTTAGGTTTTACCCCAACAATGTTTTCATTAGTTTCGCTCACTCTCGAAATCAAGCATTTTACAGCAGGTTGGAGCAGCCTGTATCTCAGCACAGGAATAAGGTAGGGAAGAATTCTAAGGATCATTTTGACTGCCTCCAGAAGTTAGATCAGATGGCAAATTGGATTTGGTGCTAGGTCTTTCCCTTTAGGTTTTACCCCAACAATGTTTTCATTAGTTTCGCTCACTCTCGAAATCAAGCATTTTACAGCAGGTTGGAGCAGCCTGTATCTCAGCACAGGAATAAGGTAGGGAAGAATTCTAAGGCTCATTTTGACTGCCTCCAGAAGTTAGATCAGATGGCAAATTGGATTTGGTGCTAGGTCTTTCCCTTTAGGTTTTACCCCAACAATGTTTTCATTAGTTTCGCTCACTCTCGAAATCAAGCATTTTACAGCAGGTTGGAGCAGCCTGTATCTCAGCACAGGAATAAGGTAGGGAAGAATTCTAAGGCTCATTTTGACTGCCTCCAGAAGTTAGATCAGATGGCAAATTGGATTTGGTGCTAGGTCTTTCCCTTTAGGTTTTACCCCAACAATGTTTTCATTAGTTTCGCTCACTCTCGAAATCAAGCATTTTACAGCAGGTTGGAGCAGCCTGTATCTCAGCACAGGAATAAGGTAGGGAAGAATTCTAAGGCTCATTTTGACTGCCTCCAGAAGTTAGATCAGATGGCAAATTGGATTTGGTGCTAGGTCTTTCCCTTTAGGTTTTACCCCAACAATGTTTTCATTAGTTTCGCTCACTCTCGAAATCAAGCATTTTACAGCAGGTTGGAGCAGCCTGTATCTCAGCACAGGAATAAGGTAGGGAAGAATTCTAAGGCTCATTTTGACTGCCTCCAGAAGTTAGATCAGATGGCAAATTGGATTTGGTGCTAGGTCTTTCCCTTTAGGTTTTACCCCAACAATGTTTTCATTAGTTTCGCTCACTCTCGAAATCAAGCATTTTACAGCAGGTTGGAGCAGCCTGTATCTCAGCACAGGAATAAGGTAGGGAAGAATTCTAAGGATCATTTTGACTGCCTCCAGAAGTTAGATCAGATGGCAAATTGGATTTGGTGCTAGGTCTTTCCCTTTAGGTTTTACCCCAACAATGTTTTCATTAGTTTCGCTCACTCTATAAAATCAAGCATTTTACAGCAGGTTGGAGCAGCCTGTATCTCAGCACAGGAATAAGGTAGGGAAGAATTCTAAGGCTCATTTTGACTGCCTCCAGAAGTTAGATCAGATGGCAAATTGGATTTGGTGCTAGGTCTTTCCCTTTAGGTTTTACCCCAACAATGTTTTCATTAGTTTCGCTCACTCTCGAAATCAAGCATTTTACAGCAGGTTGGAGCAGCCTGTATCTCAGCACAGGAATAAGGTAGGGAAGAATTCTAAGGCTCATTTTGACTGCCTCCAGAAGTTAGATCAGATGGCAAATTGGATTTGGTGCTAGGTCTTTCCCTTTAGGTTTTACCCCAACAATGTTTTCATTAGTTTCGCTCACTCTCGAAATCAAGCATTTTACAGCAGGTTGGAGCAGCCTGTATCTCAGCACAGGAATAAGGTAGGGAAGAATTCTAAGGCTCATTTTGACTGCCTCCAGAAGTTAGATCAGATGGCAAATTGGATTTGGTGCTAGGTCTTTCCCTTTAGGTTTTACCCCAACAATGTTTTCATTAGTTTCGCTCACTCTCGAAATCAAGCATTTTACAGCAGGTTGGAGCAGCCTGTATCTCAGCACAGGAATAAGGTAGGGAAGAATTCTAAGGATCATTTTGACTGCCTCCAGAAGTTAGATCAGATGGCAAATTGGATTTGGTGCTAGGTCTTTCCCTTTAGGTTTTACCCCAACAATGTTTTCATTAGTTTCGCTCACTCTCGAAATCAAGCATTTTACAGCAGGTTGGAGCAGCCTGTATCTCAGCACAGGAATAAGGTAGGGAAGAATTCTAAGGATCATTTTGACTGCCTCCAGAAGTTAGATCAGATGGCAAATTGGATTTGGTGCTAGGTCTTTCCCTTTAGGTTTTACCCCAACAATGTTTTCATTAGTTTCGCTCACTCTATAAAAACAAGCATTTTACAGCAGGTTGGAGCAGCCTGTATCTCAGCACAGGAATAAGGTAGGGAAGAATTCTAAGGATCATTTTGACTGCCTCCAGAAGTTAGATCAGATGGCAAATTGGATTTGGTGCTAGGTCTTTCCCTTTAGGTTTTACCCCAACAATGTTTTCATTAGTTTCGCTCACTCTCGAAATCAAGCATTTTACAGCAGGTTGGAGCAGCCTGTATCTCAGCACAGGAATAAGGTAGGGAAGAATTCTAAGGCTCATTTTGACTGCCTCCAGAAGTTAGATCAGATGGCAAATTGGATTTGGTGCTAGGTCTTTCCCTTTAGGTTTTACCCCAACAATGTTTTCATTAGTTTCGCTCACTCTCGAAATCAAGCATTTTACAGCAGGTTGGAGCAGCCTGTATCTCAGCACAGGAATAAGGTAGGGAAGAATTCTAAGGCTCATTTTGACTGCCTCCAGAAGTTAGATCAGATGGCAAATTGGATTTGGTGCTAGGTCTTTCCCTTTAGGTTTTACCCCAACAATGTTTTCATTAGTTTCGCTCACTCTATAAAATCAAGCATTTTACAGCAGGTTGGAGCAGCCTGTATCTCAGCACAGGAATAAGGTAGGGAAGAATTCTAAGGATCATTTTGACTGCCTCCAGAAGTTAGATCAGATGGCAAATTGGATTTGGTGCTAGGTCTTTCCCTTTAGGTTTTACCCCAACAATGTTTTCATTAGTTTCGCTCACTCTCGAAATCAAGCATTTTACAGCAGGTTGGAGCAGCCTGTATCTCAGCACAGGAATAAGGTAGGGAAGAATTCTAAGGTCAAAAGACTGCCTCCAGAAGTTAGATCAGATGGCAAATTGGATTTGGTGCTAGGTCTTTCCCTTTAGGTTTTACCCCAACAATGTTTTCATTAGTTTCGCTCACTCTCGAAATCAAGCATTTTACAGCAGGTTGGAGCAGCCTGTATCTCAGCACAGGAATAAGGTAGGGAAGAATTCTAAGGATCATTTTGACTGCCTCCAGAAGTTAGATCAGATGGCAAATTGGATTTGGTGCTAGGTCTTTCCCTTTAGGTTTTACCCCAACAATGTTTTCATTAGTTTCGCTCACTCTCGAAATCAAGCATTTTACAGCAGGTTGGAGCAGCCTGTATCTCAGCACAGGAATAAGGTAGGGAAGAATTCTAAGGCTCATTTTGACTGCCTCCAGAAGTTAGATCAGATGGCAAATTGGATTTGGTGCTAGGTCTTTCCCTTTAGGTTTTACCCCAACAATGTTTTCATTAGTTTCGCTCACTCTCGAAATCAAGCATTTTACAGCAGGTTGGAGCAGCCTGTATCTCAGCACAGGAATAAGGTAGGGAAGAATTCTAAGGCTCATTTTGACTGCCTCCAGAAGTTAGATCAGATGGCAAATTGGATTTGGTGCTAGGTCTTTCCCTTTAGGTTTTACCCCAACAATGTTTTCATTAGTTTCGCTCACTCTCGAAATCAAGCATTTTACAGCAGGTTGGAGCAGCCTGTATCTCAGCACAGGAATAAGGTAGGGAAGAATTCTAAGGCTCATTTTGACTGCCTCCAGAAGTTAGATCAGATGGCAAATTGGATTTGGTGCTAGGTCTTTCCCTTTAGGTTTTACCCCAACAATGTTTTCATTAGTTTCGCTCACTCTCGAAATCAAGCATTTTACAGCAGGTTGGAGCAGCCTGTATCTCAGCACAGGAATAAGGTAGGGAAGAATTCTAAGGCTCATTTTGACTGCCTCCAGAAGTTAGATCAGATGGCAAATTGGATTTGGTGCTAGGTCTTTCCCTTTAGGTTTTACCCCAACAATGTTTTCATTAGTTTCGCTCACTCTCGAAATCAAGCATTTTACAGCAGGTTGGAGCAGCCTGTATCTCAGCACAGGAATAAGGTAGGGAAGAATTCTAAGGCTCATTTTGACTGCCTCCAGAAGTTAGATCAGATGGCAAATTGGATTTGGTGCTAGGTCTTTCCCTTTAGGTTTTACCCCAACAATGTTTTCATTAGTTTCGCTCACTCTCGAAATCAAGCATTTTACAGCAGGTTGGAGCAGCCTGTATCTCAGCACAGGAATAAGGTAGGGAAGAATTCTAAGGCTCATTTTGACTGCCTCCAGAAGTTAGATCAGATGGCAAATTGGATTTGGTGCTAGGTCTTTCCCTTTAGGTTTTACCCCAACAATGTTTTCATTAGTTTCGCTCACTCTCGAAATCAAGCATTTTACAGCAGGTTGGAGCAGCCTGTATCTCAGCACAGGAATAAGGTAGGGAAGAATTCTAAGGCTCATTTTGACTGCCTCCAGAAGTTAGATCAGATGGCAAATTGGATTTGGTGCTAGGTCTTTCCCTTTAGGTTTTACCCCAACAATGTTTTCATTAGTTTCGCTCACTCTCGAAATCAAGCATTTTACAGCAGGTTGGAGCAGCCTGTATCTCAGCACAGGAATAAGGTAGGGAAGAATTCTAAGGCTCATTTTGACTGCCTCCAGAAGTTAGATCAGATGGCAAATTGGATTTGGTGCTAGGTCTTTCCCTTTAGGTTTTACCCCAACAATGTTTTCATTAGTTTCGCTCACTCTCGAAATCAAGCATTTTACAGCAGGTTGGAGCAGCCTGTATCTCAGCACAGGAATAAGGTAGGGAAGAATTCTAAGGATCATTTTGACTGCCTCCAGAAGTTAGATCAGATGGCAAATTGGATTTGGTGCTAGGTCTTTCCCTTTAGGTTTTACCCCAACAATGTTTTCATTAGTTTCGCTCACTCTCGAAATCAAGCATTTTACAGCAGGTTGGAGCAGCCTGTATCTCAGCACAGGAATAAGGTAGGGAAGAATTCTAAGGCTCATTTTGACTGCCTCCAGAAGTTAGATCAGATGGCAAATTGGATTTGGTGCTAGGTCTTTCCCTTTAGGTTTTACCCCAACAATGTTTTCATTAGTTTCGCTCACTCTCGAAATCAAGCATTTTACAGCAGGTTGGAGCAGCCTGTATCTCAGCACAGGAATAAGGTAGGGAAGAATTCTAAGGCTCATTTTGACTGCCTCCAGAAGTTAGATCAGATGGCAAATTGGATTTGGTGCTAGGTCTTTCCCTTTAGGTTTTACCCCAACAATGTTTTCATTAGTTTCGCTCACTCTCGAAATCAAGCATTTTACAGCAGGTTGGAGCAGCCTGTATCTCAGCACAGGAATAAGGTAGGGAAGAATTCTAAGGCTCATTTTGACTGCCTCCAGAAGTTAGATCAGATGGCAAATTGGATTTGGTGCTAGGTCTTTCCCTTTAGGTTTTACCCCAACAATGTTTTCATTAGTTTCGCTCACTCTCGAAATCAAGCATTTTACAGCAGGTTGGAGCAGCCTGTATCTCAGCACAGGAATAAGGTAGGGAAGAATTCTAAGGCTCATTTTGACTGCCTCCAGAAGTTAGATCAGATGGCAAATTGGATTTGGTGCTAGGTCTTTCCCTTTAGGTTTTACCCCAACAATGTTTTCATTAGTTTCGCTCACT